>NC_056725.1:4772620-4962620 GCF_019279795.1 Protopterus annectens
GGTTATAGATATACAAACATTTCTCATAATTCTATTCCATACTTTAGTCTGTGGTCAAGAGGTTTGTTCCAGGATCTGCAGTCACATTCTTTTCTATCCGCAGCAATGACTTTTATTTTTTTGGAACAATCTTGTTTTGCAGCCAAACAATTTCTGAATTTCTGAACAGTACAGCAAATTATTTGTCAGATATGAAAATTCTTAGCACACCCAACAACTGCCTCTAGCTCCATCCTGCTGCATACAATTTTTTGGAGTTTCCTGTTTTTGGAAACAGTATTTTACTTTATGAGGCAGGACATAAAATTGTTTTTCAGTCCTGAGCAAGCAAATAAATCAACCCATTTTCTATACTAACTGATGCAGTGTTCACAAAAGCCTTTTTCTTCATTCATGTCATACATAAAGGGATTGTATACAGAAAAATAGGTTATTACCTATCTGGACTCCTCCCTCATTAGACCTACAGTGGATATAAAAATTGTACACACCTGTTAAAATGCCAGGTTTTTGTGATGTAAAAATATGAGACCACAATAAATCATTTCAAAACTTGACACACCATTAATATGGTCTATAACCTGCACAATTCATTTGAAAAACAAACAAATCTGTTAGGGAAAAAATGTAAGAAATAAACGTACAATAAGCTGTTTGCACACCCTTAAAGTAATACTTTGTTGAAGCACCTTTTGATTTAATTACAGCATTCAGCCTTCTTTGGTAGGAGTCTATCAGCATGGCACATCTTGACATGGTAATATTTGCCCACTATTCCTTGCAAAAGCCCTCCAAATCTGTCAGATTGCGAGGGCATCTCTTGTGCACACCCCTCTTCAGGTCACCACACATAATTTTTAGGGATGATGTAATGGCTTTTTTAGAATCATATGTGGATTAATCTGCTCTAAATGTGTTTGAGACAGGTTGGGAAACAGTCGTAGTATACTGTTATATTGTGCAAGTGTCTGTATGTGTGCATTATGGAAGCTGTTGTGTTTAGGGGACTACTGGGTCTGTGCTGGACTGGCACATAACGTTTTGGACAGCAGCAGCTATGGATGCCCATTGCTGTGTCTTCATAGCTTTGTGAAGAGGTGAGGAAAGGAAACAGGGTGGAATGGCACACTGTGTTTCTGTCTCTCTCTGTCATTCCTTGCTGTATACAAGACTGATAAAGAGTAGATGTGGTGATGGCAGTCCAGTTATGGGAAACAGAGGGGTATAGTGCAGTGTGCTTGCTCCAACTTAATTTGGCTGCACTGAGGTTAGAAGCAGTGGAGCAATGATTGGCCATTTTTTTTTACATCATACAGTTGCGGAAATTCACAGAAGTTACCGGTAGATTGCAAGTCTGCATTTTTGTGTGTGTGGTATATATTGTCTAATGGAGAGAAACGAATCGTATCAACACTTTAAACTTAGCTTGTGGAAGATGAGTCTGGTGTCTGTGTACTGTATTGTACTCACTGTGACAAAGGGTAACTGTCCAGAGATAATATCCGTGGCAGTCCAGTGCAGCTGTTTAATTGCTCCCTTGTTGAGCAGCATGCTCAACTGGAAGTGTGTCTGTGTGTGTGTGTGCATTGCACGGTGTAACGTTAAACAATGTAGCTGAGCTGCACTGGCACCGACCGTGTTTAGGGATGACAATGTCAGTGCAGTGGGCTTACTTAACACCAAAGTGCCTGAAAATGACATTGACTGCAGGTTGGGTGTCCCACCGCTGCTGTGGCACTGTCTTGTGGAGAGGTGGGCAATCCCACATGATTCACTAGTACATTTTGTGTCGTGTATGTTTTAGCATGGTTTGGGTCAAAGAGATTCACTTAGAATGGCATGGATGAGCCCAACCCACTTAAAAGAAGGGACTGTCAGATGACCAGAGCTGACCTCGCCTTCTTATGTGTAATCAGTGTCTTGCGAAGACATGGACAAATCAGCATGGTACAACAGCATATAAGTTTTGCAAGGGTGTTGTGAAAGTGAGTGATATAGGCTGGCAGGGCTGAGAGCAAACTGGTTATTGTAACCAGTGGAGTCAGTGCATTCCACTTGCATCATCTACTGCTGTGAGCTAGTTTGCCAGTCTTAATTTTCAGAGACTCATAGAGGATGTAAAAATGGCATTTTAAAATCACTTTTGGAAATGGAATTTTAGTGCCAGTGCTGGAAAGTTTATGGAAAATGTGACGAGAGGGGTCAGTTGATAGACAGGATGGAACTCGGATAGGTTCCCTATCTGTCCACATTTTACTACTGTTATTGTGCTCCTTTTTCCCACTGCATCAAACCCAACAAACCATCTCAGGAAGATGTTGGTAAGGAGACATTAAGACAGAGTAGTGGGGAGGTTGCAGAATGGATGGCATGGAACCCCTGACAATCAATGGAGAGTCAATGATGTCAGGATGTGTATGTAAGGGCCATTGTGTAACTTCCCTCCCTGGCACTCAGTTACACTACTGTAAGAGTCCCATTCTCTGTTTCTGCCTTTTTGGCAACCGATTGTTTCAGACAACTTGCTTGAGAGTGACTCAGTGGTAAGAGATTAGTCTTGTAAAGTACCGTATTCCACATCCAGGGATATAACCCCTGTGTTCCCTACTGTCCTGCAACACTTCTCTTTGGGAGTGCTTATATGACTAGTTTATTTTATTTTATTTTACATTTGTTGACCGGGCTAGTCTAGCTGGATACATGTCCATTTTCAGAAGAGGCCGGGGGAGAAAAGCTCCAAACACGAATAATGACAAAGTTAACAATACATAGAACATAAAGAATCACAATACAGAGGTAGCATTAGTCTAGAGAACAGTTATAATATTAAATTTGTAAACTAAAACAATTTTAGTAAAAATTAAACTAAACAATTCTACAAATACACTAGAAGGTATGAGCAAGTCTTAGTTAAGGGAAAAGAATCTATACATTATTCTAATATTCCAGAATAGGAGTAGTAAGTAGATTTGGAGGCAAAGGTTACAGGAGTAGGGATAGGGTTATGAATAGAAAGTGAAAAAAGATGTCCACCTGCGTTAGTGCATGGACAAAGCCAATGAGCTTTCAGATGTTCTTTAAGATGTTTTTTAAAAAAGAGAAGTAGAAGCAAGGGTAGATATTTCAGCAGGAAGCTGGATCTAGGATTTTCCTGCAGTGTTTGAGAAAAGTGAATCCCCAGCTTTGTTAGCTTTATTTGAGGAAACTAGAAGCTTGTTAGCAGACCGTAGTGTAGCTAGATTAGTATATGGTGTAATTAGGTTAGTGAAGATAGAGATGTTGTTAGGGTAGTATAGGATCTTTTGCGTAATAATTAATTGTTGACAGAGTATATGGTTTTGCAGTTCTAGCCATCTCTAGTTCTCTTTACCCAGCGTTAAAAAAAAAAAAAAAAAAAAGTAGTGTACCTGTAGATCACTTCTGGATCTCAGAACAACGTCACATGTCCTTGTGGGCAACATGGCTGTTATGTAGGCCAGTGTAAAATAATGTATTGTGAACCAAGTATGACTTGAATATAAATCTGTGTTTTTAGTTTAAAAATATGCTTTCAGCTGTGGTACTTCTCATGTCTCATCTGATGCTATTGTTTTGATTCCTGTGAATGTGCTAATCAGTTCTCACTTACAGTTCACAATGAATATGCATAACACCTCCTTAATTTTTTGTGGATGAGTAGTGAATTGAAGTTATACTGAGTAGTCGTGATGTCTGCATAGTCAATTCACCTTCTCAGCATGATACCGGTTTGCTCAGCTTACCCTTTCCTGTTCTGAGCATCAGTCTTTGTTATTCATCTGGCTTCACAGGTTAGCCACCTGTAGATGCTGAGACACATGAATATACATATATATATACATACATATATATATATATATATACATATATATATATATATATATACATATATACATATATATATATATATATATATATATATATATATATATATATATATATACAGATATATATACACATATATACATATATACATATACATATATATATATATATATATATATATACATATATATATATATATATACACATATATATATATATATATATATATAGATATATATATAGATATATATATATATATATATAGATATATATATATACACATACACACACACACACATACATTATATATGTGTGTATATATATAATATATTGGATTGACACTGACGGTGGTGACCAATTCCATTGGTAGGGTATTTCATTGAGCTATGCTGCAAAGCTGAAATGGCAGCAACATGGGGGGTGAATAATTTGGTTTGCATCCAGATGGCTGGCTGCAACAAGTGAAGGCAATCATGGGGTTAAGTTATCAATACCTGTGTTGCCCATGGATGTCACTGTATTGTGAGTAGAGGTTGGCTGAGGAACACAGGTACTATGCTTTTAGGGAATATGTAATGGGTTCTTTTAGAATCGTATATGGAATAATCTGCTGTAAATATGTTTGAGATGGTTTGCAAAACAGCCATAGTATGCTGGTATATTGGGCAAGTGTCTGTATGTATGCATTATGTAAGCTGTTGTGGAGTGAGTGTGAGGGGACGAGAGCTGACATCGCCATGATATGTGTAATCAGTGTCTTGCGGAGAGATGGGCAAAGCAGCATTGTACAACAGTATATGAGTTTCGCATGGGTGGTGAGAAAGCGACTGATATAGCCCAGCAAGGCTGACCGGAAAACACTTATTGAAACCTATGGAGTCGGTGCATTCAGCTTGAACCATCTACTTCTGTGAGGCAGTTTGCCTGGCTTAATTTTCAGGGAGTTGTAGAGGATGTTAAAAATGGCATTTTAAAATCTCCTTTGGAAATGGAATTTTAGTGCCAGTGGTGGAAAATTTATGGAAAATGTGATGAGTGGTGTCAGTTGGTAGACAGTTAATGTCTCGGAGTTGCTGAAAATTTCCAAAGGTTATTTTGCTCCTATTTACCACTGCATCAAAACAAACAGACCATCTCAGACCAATGTCGGTAAGGAGACATTATGAAAGAGTAGTGGGGAGGTTGCAGAATGGATGGCATAGAACCCCTGACAGTCAGTGTAGACTGAATTATTTCATGATGGTTATATAAGGATCCTTGTGTTACTGCCCTCCCTGGCACTATGTTCCACTACTGTAAGAGTCAGATTCTCTGTTTCTGCACTTTTGGCAGCAAGTTGTGTCAGACATCTTGTCTAAGAGTGACTCAGCGGGAAGAAATTAGTCTTGTAAAGTACAGTATTCCACATCCATGTACCTAACCCTTGTGTTCCCTACTGACCTGCAATACATGCCTCATTGGGAGTGGGTTATATGAATAGTTATCTTGACCCATGTGTGAAAAAATAAGCCAAATAAGTTATTGTAGCTAGAGATAAGTTTTGAATCTTAACCCAATGTCACATGTCCTTGTGGAAAACATGACTGTCATCTAGGCCAGTGTAAAATAATGTATTGTGAACCAATCATGATTCACATATCAATTTTTATCTGTAGTTTAAAAATGGATTAATCTGTGGTACTAATAAGGTGTCTTCTGCAGCTATTGTTTGAATTCCTGTGAATGTGCTAAGCAGGTGACTGAGTTAGAGTTGACATCAGTATGCATAACACCACCTTAATCTTTTGTGAAGGAGTAATCAATTTAGACTGAGGAGTAGCGATGTCTGCATTGCAATTACATCTCCTCAGCATGATACCTGTTAGCTCAGCTTGTCCTTTCCTGTTCTGAGTGTGATCTTAGGTTATTCATCTGGTTCACAGGTTATCCACCTGTAGATGCTAAGACACATGAAAGTCATCTTATCTGCATAACTGATCTTAGAGAATGTCTTCCGGTCTGTCTTTATGCAGTGTTGTTGCCAAGGGCTGTTTGTGCATTTGCATGCTTATCTGTTGTTTGAAGTTACAGATCAGTTCTTTAAAGTCAATATCTCACATGTTGCATCCTGTTTTGGATGAAACCATGGCCCTTCCCTGTGGTACATATGATTTGATGCTTGGGTATAATTCTACTGTGTGTGGTGTTCCTGTGCAAAATGGCATTTATATAAGCGACTCTATCTTTTTGTGTGTTTGTGTGTGTGTGTGTGTGTATATATATATATATATATATATATATATATATATATATATATATATATATATATATATACACACATACAAATTTAATAAGTGTGTGGCTATTGGGCCTGAGGCCCTTATAACCCTAGCCAAGAGTTTAGCCCATGTTTAGACAAATGACCCAATGCCCCTGTCCAGCTGGGACATGGGTGGAATCCCAGGGTCTACTTTCTGTTTCCCAGCCAGGTATCCAGGTTGTGGTTACAAAAGGGTAAAGAGGTACTTTGATGTAGAAAGGCAGCCTGTTCCATAGAGGAGTGAGTCTCTGGGACACAATTTTGTCCCACCAACAAGTCTTGTTAATATCTCAGACCAAGTTGAGGCCACGCCTGCAGGTTACACGATTGGAGCTTGTCTTGTGGATATGCAGCAGTCCCATCAAGGTGTGGTCCATGATCACCTTGTATGCCAGACAGAGGTCACCTCTGAGGAGTCTGTATGAAACTAAGTAGAGGGATTGGGCTTTTAGCCTATCTCTGTATGTAAGATGTTTTGAGGCCCTGGATTGTCCTGGTGAAGAAACTCTGTGGTCTCTCCAGCTGCTGCATGTGCTTTGCAAGGTACATGCTGAAAGGCGAGTTGTACTCCATAATGGGCCTTATAATGGAAGAATACAGGGATGCTATGACGTCCTTGTCCCAGGATGAGATACCCTTACTTATGAGGTGGGCCATGTAAAAGGCTTTTGGTACCATGGAAGCAACACGGTGGTCAAAAGTAAAGTTGCTATCAACCTGGGTTCCAAAATCCCTCACAAACGATTGAGTGCTTAGGACATTGTTATTAATGTGATAATTTCTGGGGACATCACTCTTCCCAAAGTGGATGATGTTTTTTTTTTGGTATTGATCATGAAGACATGTTTGTGGCACCAGTCATTTCTCTGAGTGAGTCACTCTTGGAGGATGTCCACATCACTAGGGGAATTGATGACAGCACCCAACTTGCAGTCATATACAAACTTGGTCAGCCATAGCCCACTGGTTTAGCCCGGCACCTCAGAAAAGTATATCCCAAATAACAGAGGCTACAAGACTGAACCAAGGGGTATGCCGCTTGTTACGGGTCTACTATTTCTGGTCTCTTTCCCTATTTTGAGTACGTGTGTTATTAGTGAGCAAGTTTGTTACCCATCTGGTAACATCTGGATTGATGCCTAGCTGAGAGAGAGTCTGTTATGGCGGAGTAGGGAATAGTGTCAAAGGCTTTTGCTCGGTGAAGGTAGTCTGGGTGCGCCGTCTTCGCCTCATCCATGGCTTTGTTGACTGTCTCAAAGTACTCAGCCAAATTTAGCAGACATGACCTGGCCTAGATGAAGCAAAACTGTGTGTAATAAAGTGTTTTGAGAAAGACAGTAACCTTGTTAATGAGGTGCCTGATCAGTTCCATGGTCTTGCAGATCAAGCTAGTTAGATTTGATAGATCTATCATTTTCCCAAATCGGTGGATGTTGCACAATTGTGTAAAGGGATAATAGTGGCTGTCCCACACTCACCTAGGGTGAAGCCAGTACTCAGGCTTTGGTAGAATAGGGTGCCTAATGGTGACACATTTACGTAGGATGCAGCCTGGGATGTTATCAGGTCCCATGAAGGCTGTATCGTTTGACTTTGAGAAAGCAGTGATAACGTGTTCCCTAGATTTTAAGGGGAAGGTGGCAGGTACAGGGGATGTCCTGATTTACTGAAATGGGGTAACAGAGAGGTTATGTTTTCACTGAATCTGTCAGCCAGCAAGTTTGCTATATCTGTGGGATTTGTGTATGTGGTGTCCTTGGCCACCATTTCTGAAGAGATCTGGGTGCTTCCTTTGAGGTTCTGGACATATGTGAAGAAGGCTTATGATAGTCTCTAGTAGATGTGGCCATCAATTTGGACCCTAGGTTTGCTTTGTGGGATTTCATTACTGCTCTTATTTACTTGTTCAGGCTAAGGAGACATTGCTTCCAATTGGGCACCTGCCCTTCTTGGTCTTGGACAGAAATTGTTTATCTTTGGTATAGACTTTATTTATTGCATATGTCCACCAGACAGGTATACTGTTCCTTGCGGTGGATAACTTAGTCCAGTAGGGTATTCCTGATTCTATGCATCTATACAAGTGCTCTCATAGTGCCTTTTTGTATTTTTGGATATTGGTGCCAGTTCCAGCATAGGGGGAGGCATCCGTGAAGCTATTTATAACATCCCTCAGGAGGCTGTAATCAGCTTTGGAGATGTTTGTTTGTTTGATACTAGCTAGAGGGGAGATTGAGTGAGATGGTGACTTCAAAAGTGACTGCTTTGTGGTGGGATCTTAACAGAGCGGATGATACTATAGGGATGCTGCAGTGTTGACTCATGTTGGTTAATACCAAGTCAAAGATATCACCGCCCCTTGTGGGGGCTATCAACTAGCTGTTTCAAGGCATTGGCATGGACAAAATCAAGGTAAGCTGTGGGCATTTGTGTTCCGGCATGAGTGCTTCTTCCAGTCTATGTTTGTAAAGTTTTTCACCCAGGATCAGGGTAAAGGGTTGAATCTTGATAGATTCAAACAGGTACAAATAAGATGAGTGAGATTTGTGGGCAGGTAGCTAACTATGATTTTACTAGTGGTCTTGTCAATGGTTAACTGCACCTGGAATATCTCATGTATGTCATACTCTTTAGCCAGCCTGGAGGTGTGTATGTCTCAAAGTATGATAGGATGAGTAACCAGGTAAGGCTGGTGTGCTCTGCGCAGCTTTGAACCAGGATTCTGTAACTGCACAGATGTCAGCATTTTCCAGGGTTAGTAATGTTTATAAGTTCATAGTTTCATAGATGTGTACTAGGCTAATGGCCCTGGAGCCTACATGAGCCTAGCCTATAGGATTAGCCACGCATCGTGCCACCTGACCTTAGTTTCCACTGCATCTGTCGATTAGAGTGACTGGAGTGATCCCCTAGATGAATTTTCTATTTCACCATCGACTCATCAAGATTTCTCTTGAAGAGGGCCAGTGAAGTGTTCTGTTTGACATTTATGGGAAATGTGTTCCATAGCATGGGAAGTGTGTTCCATAGCATGGGCAGTCTCTGGGTTATGAACCTGTCCCGCCAGCCTGTTCTGTTGATTGTGGTAAATGAGGTTGAGGACTCTGGAGCGTATGGTGTGGATGGATTGTGAATTCTATTGATGTAGCATTTCTAACATGGCTGGGTCAGATATGGCTTGGCAAGGCAAGCAGAGATCACCTCTAAGTAGGAGATATGAGACAGAGAATATTTGGACTTTATTGAGTGTGTCCATAAAGGACAAGTGTTTAAGGCCTAGGATACTCTTTGTGAGGTACTTTTGTGGCCTCTCCATTTGTTGCAGGGGTCTAGTGATGTACATGCATAATGGGGCATTGTACTCAATGACTGGCCTAATGAGGGAAGAGTAGAGGGAGACAATGACCTCTTTCTTCTTGGATGCAAAACCCTTAGTAATGAGATGTGCCACATAGAAGGACTTTCTGATCACAGTGGCAGTGTGGCGGTCAAAGGAGAGATTGCTGTCAACCTGTGTTTGCAGATCTGTTATAATGCCTTCTGTGTTCAGTGGACTGCTATCGTTGTGGTAGTTGATGGGAATCCGTTTTTTTCCCAAAGGGAATGACAACATATTTTTTGCAATGAGCTTAAGGCCATGGTTCTGACACCAGTCGTTGATCTCAGTGAGGCCTGTCTGTAGGATGTCAACATCACTTGAGGAGTTAATAATGGCTTCCAACATACAATCATCTGTGCACTTTGTCAGCCAGAGTACCTTCATGTTGGACCGGACTTCTGAGAAGTAGATACCAAACCAGAGAGAACCCAAGACCGATCCCTGTGGGACTACACTCATGACTGGTCGGCAGTTTGACTTGGAGTCAGCTACTGTCACACTGTGGTTTCTATATGTGAGCCAGTTTGCAACACAACTACTGATATGGGGGGGTTTTCATAGGTTAGTGAGTTTTTCTAGGATTCCTGACTGGGGAATGTTATCAAAGTCTTTGGCCAGAACAAGGTAGGTTGTATGGAACCACCTTGCCTTCATCCACAGCTCTGCTGACTGAATCAAAGAAGTCGACTGAGTTGAGCAGGCATGACCTAACCTTCACAAAACTAAACTGTGTGGGATCCATAGTTTGAAGATTCACTATATCCTTGTTTATTAGGTCCATGATGATTTGTTCTATAGCTCTGCTTATAAGACTTGTCAGGCTAATGGGGCAATATTTCCCAGGGTCTGAAGTCGCTCCTCCGTTGTGTAAGAGGGATGAGTATAGAAGTGTGACATTCGGTAGGGACACAGCCTGAGGTGAGACTGTGATTGAGCAAGGCACACAGGTGAGGTACCAGTTCACTCTGTAGCTCATAAAGAGCACCGCCAGGAATATTGTCAGATCCCACACAAGATGTATATTTGGCATTGAATCTGTCGGCCAGTATATTGGCAATATGTGTTGGCTCAGTATAGGAGGCACCTTTGTGCAGTAGCTCAGACCAAATCTGTGTATTGCCATGGAGCTTCTTTATATAACTATACAAGTCCTTGTGGTTGTCTTTACTATCTGCTGCAATTCGGTTTTCATAGCTAGCTTTAGAGGAGCTGATGAGGGATCTCAACTTTTTGTTGAGGCTTATAAGGGATTTTTTACAGTCTTTGGAATTCACTTTATTGCATGTCAGTTGCCTCCTCCTGCTGTAGTTTGTTTATGGCAGGTGGACCATCAGATTGGCTTGCTTTTTTTTGGAGGAGAGCATCTTAGTTCTATTGGGTCTGGCAAGATCCATGCATTTGCGTACATGTTCGTACAGTGCATTGGTGTATGATTTGGTGGTTATGCAACTATTCTACATTTGTATGGGTGCTGTGAAGTTAGCCACCTCTGTTCTTAGGAGCCCAAAGTTAGCTTTGGCCGAGTATTTCATGGTGGTTACCTTTGCAGGTGGGGGGGCAAGGATGTGCAAGGTGATTAATTTGCAGTCGGATCTAACCAGGGAGGAGTTGAGTATTGGTGTAGAGCAATTGTCGCACATGTTAGTAATGACCAGGTGACAGATGTTGCTACCTGTAGTGGGGGTAAGCACGAGGTGGTCCAGTGCATTGGAATTAATGAATTCCAGGAAACGTTGGGCAAGTGTATTGGTACATGAGCAGTTTTCCACAGTTAATGGAGTGGTAGTTGAAGTCACATAGTATGACTGTGTTAGGTTTGTCCCTAATATTCTCCAGGGTGCCTAGGAATGTGGAGTGGTTGTATAGGGACATGGTTGGGGACCTATACCAGGCTACCAGATGAATCGCTGTCTTACCCAGTGTTAGCTGCACCTAAAGTCTCTCGGATGCATTATGTCGGGCTACCAGTCCTGGAGGTGTGCACAACCTTTATGAATATGGAAACAGCAACACCTTTGGAGCTGTGGTCCAAGTTCTGGGACCGAAAGTTATGGAATGAGTTATAGCCCGGTAGTGCAGGAGTGCTTTCTGCCACCTTGAACAAGGTATGTGTTACAGCACAAATGTTGATGTTCTCCATTTTAAGGAGTGCTTCGAGTTTAGAATACTAGCATTTAGCAGCATGATCTGTAATTTTTGTTTGGCTTAAATTTTCATGTGGGTAGTTTTAACATCAACACTTTTCCTAAAAATGTCAATATAGGGGGAGGCAAGAGCCTTTGCCAGAAGCCTGAAGCCCAGGTGAGACAGAGGCAGGCTAGCTCTGGCAATGCATTGTGGTCTGTCAATCAGGTACTGGATCCACCTGGAAAGACACAAGAAAATAAGCCAATTGTTACAGTAAGTCAATTTTCTGAATGTTTTGAGGCATCATTCTGAGTGACGGCAGAATGCTGCTTAAGGATAGGGACATACCTGCCTGGGGCACATAATCAGTGAGCTCAATATTGTTTCTCTTCATATAGTCCACAGAGGTATGTCTCAAGTCATTCATACCAACATGGACTATGACAGTCCTAACAGTACCTGTTGTTGAGAGAATTGAGTTCATGTATGATATGGTGGGTTCTGGCATCTGACAGAAAACTGTGACTTTCTCCATATCCAGCATGGTGCGAGGCACATATGCGTGTCTGACAATGGAGTCTCCCATGACTAATATGTTTTGTTTATGGTAAATTCTCAGTGTTTGTGAGGCACAGCTGTGTGGACTGTATGTGGTGTGGAGGGTTCTGGAGATCGCGTGTGTGTTTGTCCTGGAGTACTCCTTTGTTTGGGTACGTGTATTGCATAGGTGTGGGTGGGGTTATATTAAATTTATATAATTTGGATTGAGGGTGGAAGGTGGTGACCAGTTTATTTGGTAGGTTCTATCATTGCTCGATGATGCATATTTAGACTGCCAACAGTGGCTTGGTTCACATCCAGAGGGCTTGCTGCAACAAGTGAGGGCAATCTTGGGGTTAGGTCATCAATACCTTAGTTGACCTTGGATGTCATTATATTGTAAAGAGAGGTAGGCAGAGGAACACAGCTACTGTGCTTTTATGAATGATGTAATGGTTTTATTTTAGAATCCTAGATGGAACTCTTTTGCAAATGTGTTTGAGAAGGGTTGGGAAACGGGCATAGTATACTGCTGTATTGTGATAGTGTTTCTGTGTGCATTTAGGAAGCTTATGGGTTTATGGGAGAACTGGGTCCGAGATGAACTGGCACATAACTTTTGGGTGCAGCATCTAGAATCTATTCAGTTGGCTTGCTTCAGGACATAGTGGGTACCTAAAGTAGACATCAACAGCATCTAGGGTCACCCATAGCTGTTTCTTCATCGCTTTGTGGAGAGGTGAGAAAAGTCAACAGAGTTGAATGACACACTGTGGTTATCTGTCTGTAGCATTCTGTGCTACAAAACAAGACTGATGAAGACTAGTTGGGGCAATGGCAGCCCAGCTAGGTAAACAGAAGGGGATATTGCACTGTGCTTGCTTCAACTGAATGTAGCTGCACTGAGCTTGAGGCATCGGAACAGTGATTGCACACAAGTTGTACATCACTATTTTAAGATGAGTTGTGGGGAATTGTGTGAAATTAATGTTAGCTTGCAAGTCTGCCTTTGTGAATATATATACGTATGTGTCTGAGTGTCTTGAGAGTGAGTGTCTTGAGAGCGAGTGTGAGGAGTAACGTTGAACAATGTAGCTTGAGCTGCACTGGCACCCTCTCAGTATGTGTGTTTTAGTATTGGATGTGTCAAAGAGAATGACGTAGCATGTCATGGATGAGACCAACCCTTTTAAATGAAGTGACCAAGAGGTGCCCAGAGCTGACATTGCCAGCTTATGTGTAGTCTGTGTCTTGTGAATAGACAGGAAAGGCAGCATGGTTTACCAGTATATATGTTTAGCATGGGTGATGTGAAACAGAGTGATATAGCCTGGCAGGACTGACAGGAAAGCACTTACTGGAACCCCTGGAGTCAGTGCATTCCGATTGCACTAGCTAATGCTGCTAGGTGGTTTGCCTGACATCATTTGCAAAGTCATACAGGATATAAAAATGCCATTTAAAATCACGTCCGTAAATGCAATTTTTGTCCCAGCTCTGGAACGTTTATCAAAAATGTGATGAGTGGGTTGATTTGATAGACGGGGAAGCTCTCTGAGTTGGATCCTCTCTGTCCGGATTTTCTAAAAGTTATTTTGCTCCTTTTTACCACTGCCATAACCTACACAAAACATCTCAGCAATAGACTAGTGTGGAGGTTTAAGAATGGATGGCACGGAACCCTGACAATCAATGGAGAGTGGATGTCAGGATGGGTATGTAAGGGACATTGTAACACTTAGCTACCTGGCACTCTATAAGAGTCAGATTCTCTGAAGATTTGGGTTCACAGTGGTGCTTCATATGTTGTGAGATATGCATTAGAGGTGATTATAATTCCTGAACACAGCAGTGCCTTCTCTTTGTCAAATATGTTCTGATAGGTCAGGCATGCGTGTATTGAATTTCTGGAACATGAGTTTCTCACCAACCAGTTGGATTACATAGTATTTTAAACTGTACCAGGAAGCCAGAAAGATAATGCTGCACGATCTGCTACAGGGAGTGGAGTATTCCATTTAATGTGCTGCAGGATAATTCACAGTTGCATGTAAATGCCACAATATGGTGTTAACAAGAGTCAGTGTAACCAAGTATGACTGTTTTCCCATTTGCGGACGTGCTTTTTTTGATGTGACTTGCAGAAGCAGTCAGCAGGGTATTCTAGCATGGAAACAAGTAAACGATAGTAAGATGTTACATTGGAGTAATGTCTGCACAAATATGGATGTACAGTTTATTACACTACTACCTTGTGTGCAGTCCATGTTGAAATGTAAGTCTTGTGACACCGGTACCTTTTGAATATTAAGTTGTGTCTTCAGTTTAAAACCAGGTTTACCCTGTGGTCCTTCTCTAGCCTCATCTGATACTATTGTTAGGGTTCCATGTGCAAATAAGCCACTGCCTGTGGCTTAGGGTTCACAAGCATATGTATCACACCTCCATCTTATATTGCTGAACAGTGAATTGCAGTTACTCTGAGGAGTGGTGATGTCGCCATAATGGAATGCTCGCTTAGCATGATACCTGTCAGCTGAGCTGGTCCCTTGATGTACTGAAAGGCAAGCCATTGTTATTCATGTGACTTCACAAATTATGCACTTGTTGAGGCAAGCATAACTGAAAGGTGTCTTATCTACATGATTGCTCTTGTTTCTAACTGTATAGAAGCTCTTATTATGTTTGTCTTCAAGCAGTGTTGAGTCCATGGGCAAATTGTACATTATCTGGCTTGCCTGTACTTTGGAGTTACAGACCAGATGTTAAACACCCAAAGTTTTAGCTTTGCACCCTTTTGTTTTTTTCTGAAGCCATAGCCAATCCCTTTGGTACATAGGAGTAGATGCTTATGTATAATTCTAATAATTGCTGTCATCACATTTGTTTCACTAATGTTCATAACTAAATGGCGTTTTATGCTTGATCCTTGCTGTAGTATATTCATATTTTTATAGAAATGCAACAGTTACAAGTACATAAAACATGACAATAGTATGAAACATATTGTTGGCGGTAGTCTGATTTATCTAGCTTGTTGAGGAAATGTATGAAATTCTGGACATCAGTGAATAGATAAACTTGTACTGACAGCTTGCAATGGACAACAGTTGACATTGAGGACTAACAGTATGCACACTGTTCCCAACATTAGGGCACTGCATAGCATGAAGGAAATAACAAAAAAAACACCTGAATATGAGCAGAATATGAGCAGAAAATAGCAGCAGTACACAGAAATATAAGGAGAACTCAGTAGTATGCGTAAGGGAAAACGACACCAAGGACTGAAATTCTATGTAAGGCAAATGTCTATATTCTTAGTTGTGTTTTTTATTTTATTTACTTATTTTTTGCAAACACAGTCCAATCTGTCAGTGGACAAGATGAATGGTAATCAGTCTATGTTACAGGCATTTGTAGAGGAATACTTAAACTCCTTTATATGAAGGATTGAGGAAAGCATTTTTGTAACATGACTTACTGTAAAAGTGCTATTCAAGCTGATAGGAGTAAGAGAGATGAGGGAACACTTTTACTGGCACACCCGGCAGACAGCAAGCAAATCTGTTTGATGTGTATTGTCATGCAAAGCTGACTGAATAGCTGAACCTTGCAGGGCAGGAAATGTGATACTCTTACTAGCAGGGGGTTGGTATATGGGAGGAGTAACTGAAGAAGAAACTGAGGCATATCAAAGTTAAATGTCAAAAAAAAGGCTGATATCTCAGCAAAGAGCCACTATTTCTGGAAGCTTTTTTCACAGAATGTGTAATTCATCAGCAGCAAAAACATTTGTAAGAAGCACTGCATGACAGTGAATTATACTTTTACTGAGGCCTCTGAAAAATAGCTCCTCATCTCAGTTCTTCCATTCTAAGTGAATGGAACAGTACTGTAACAGTACAGCTATGGGCACTAAAATCTCAAATACAGTGGACTTGCAGTGTATTATGGGCTAGATTTTCTTTTAGAACAGAACTAATTCTCATCAGGATGTCTGCCCCCAGGAGGGCAGTCAGGGGTACAAACAGAATAAAATTAGTATTTACTACTTCATTGTGATGCATACAGGTTTGCAAAGAGCCAAACTCAAGGAAAAGTGAAAAAATATATATTTTTGAATTATTTTCCTGTAGTGGTCCTTTAAGTCACACTTAGAGGACAACTGTCTATGTTCTTGCCACACTCCTGAAAATACCTTCTTTAATCTCGCTACCAGTTTATTATCCTTAGAATGTAAAACAGAATCTCTCTGTCTCAAACAGCAGCACCTATAGGTAAACTGCTTTCTACATTACTGAATTGTATTTCACTGTGGTTGATGCATCCTCTTGGATACTTATGTGAATGCTTCAAACTATACTGCTCATTCTTTCATATATTTCAGTTACTATCAAAATAATCTAATTAATACAGTTCCGTGAATCTGTTTAAATCTGTCATTTCTCCCATACATGTTGAAGAAAATTTACTGCTTCTTTCTTACATGTTTACGTATGCCTAATTTGTATTTATACTTGTATTTCGTATTGGTAAATTTCATATTTGTAAATTTGTTTTATTTTCTGCAGCTTTTCTCCCCAGGCTTCCACTAAAAAAGACCCGTCTCCAGTTGGATTATCCCGGTAAACAAATGTAAAATAAAATAAAAACGATGCTGTAAGGAAGCTGAAGCTGTAGGCTCAATAAGAGCCAGAGTCAATTTCTCCAAAATAAAATTAAGATCCCAGGAAGGACGCACAGACTTCCTGGGAGATCTAATATAAAGGATACCTTTAATAAAGTGGCCTCGAACCTACAGGCCAAATGAGAAGTTAAAGGCAGACAAGCACAAATAGCTGAGAGGTGGGCTTTAATAGAAGAATATGCCAAGCCAGCATTGAATTGAACAATTCACACAAATAAGAAAGAACCAAAGGAATAGCCACAGTAAGTGGTTCCAGGTTAAGAGAAAGGCACCAAGCAGAAAACCTCTTCCATCTGTAGGATTTCATAATAGTGGATTTCCTGGCCTCCTGCAGAACCCGAAGTATGTCCTCAGAAAAAAAGGTGTCATACGGAATCAAAATCTTATCACCCACAGTGTCAGCTGAAGAGTAGACAGGTGGAGATGGATGAGAGATCGCTCGTCTTGCATGAAAATATCCACCCTGTGAGGTAACTTGCGATGACTGCCCCTGGCCAAGTACACAAAAAAAAAGGGAACCAATGCTGTCTGGGCCAAAAGGGAGTCACACCAGCAATATTTTGGGAACATCCTGTTTTATCTTGCACAGGACTTTTGGAATGACCGGAATGGGAGGGAAATCATAAAGAAGCATTCCCTTCCATGAAAAAATAGGGTGTCTACCTTCCAGGACAGATGACATGGAGTCCTGGCACAAGAGAGAAGACGCTGCCTGTTCAGAGGGAAGGCAAAGAGACCTACTTGAGGAATACCCCACTGGTGGATAATGCCCAGAAACACATCCCTGTGAGGCAACCACTTGTTAGATTGCGTTATGGACCTGCTCAGGCAGTCAAGACACAAAATTCATACCAAGTAATGCACACTGCCCAAAGTACGACTTGGTACTGAATTGCTAACTCGCAAACCTGAAGTGCCAGTCTGCAAAGCAGATAGGACCTTGTTCCCTCCTTATTTGGTGACATACCACATCACTGTTGTGTTGTCTGTAAAGATCTTGAGGGGCCTTGGAGAAAACAGAGGTTGAAAAGAAGTGAGGGCCAACAGAAGAGCTTTCATCTTCTTGATACTGATGTGTTGCTTCTGCTGCCGAGGAGAACAAAGACCTTGCACCTTTAAGTTTCCATAGGAAGCTCCCCAACCCCCATCTGAGGCATCTATCAACAGCTCATGAAAGGGATGTGGGGCTGAAAGGGAAGTTCTGGATTCAAAGTCAGTAGGAGTATATACCACTGAAATTCCAACTTGAGACATGGAAGAAGAGGGACTGAAAACTCTAGAGGATGAGCATGCTGAAGCCAAACTGACTTTGGATACCACTGAAGCACTCTCATGTGCAATATGGCAAAGGGAAGCATGGAGATGGTAGATGCCATGAAGCCCAAAGAACTTAGAAATTCCCTAGCTGAAAACATGGTCAGAGGAAGAAGGGACTATAAAAAGAAAATCAGAGTCAAATCCTTGGGAGGAAGCAGGGATGCTATCACAGAAACAGTCTGGATCTTGCATACCAGAAAAAAACATGATCCTGAGACAGGGACAGCAAGGACTTTTGAAATTTTACATTGATTCCCAGGCCTTGCAACAGACTGATGACCCACTGAAGGCACTGAAAGAGAATCTCTGGAGAGAAGGCTTTAATAAGCAGGTCATCTAAAAAAGGAAAGACCTGAATGCTTTTGAGCTTGCAAAAAGCAATCACAGGAGCAAGGCATTTGGTGAATACTTTTGGGGCAGTTGAGAGGGCAAAGCAAAGAACTGAAAATGCCAAGAAGCAACACAGAAACATAAAAACTTCCTGAAAAGGGGATGAATAGGGATATGGAGGTAAGCATCCTTGAGATTCAGAGAAACCATAAAAGCCTGAGGAAGCAGAAGAGGGAACAAAGTCTGAAAGGATAACATTCAAAAGGAAGGAACCTTCAGAAATGTATTCAGGTGAGAAAGATCCAGAATGGGTCTTCAAAGGCTCTCTAAACATTCTGGAATAAAACCCCTTTCCCCCTTTGAGCAGCTCGAACCTCTTGAATAGTTCCTTAAATCAAATGACTCTGCAGCACCTCTGGAAAATAGCTCAACTGGTCTTGAGATGGCTGAGGAAATTTCCAAACCATGAAATGCCCCTGGCAAATGATGGAAAGAACTCAGGAATCCTGGGTTATGCTTAACCAGACCGGAAGACACACAGAAAGATGAAGTGAGAGAGGAATGTGGCTGAGAAGAATCAGGTAGTCAAACAGCACCTGGTTTGTCAGGAAAGGAATGCTTCTGAGCACAACGGGTCTGTGTAGACTTAGCTGGGGAACACTCCTACCAATCTTTTTGCCTTTAGGAGGACGATGTGACTTGCCTTCTAACTAAGGCCGGTTTATTAGGATAGTTTCTCTGGAATTTTGGCACAGGGGGAAAAAAAATAATTTTCAGGTCCTTTAACGCCTTACGTTTCTCCTGCAGGGAATTGAACAGATCAGCAGCAACAAACAAACATTTGTTGTCCAGAGGAGTATCCATTAACTTAGCCTTAATATCATCAGGCAGAGATTGAAGCCAGAGCCAGGAATATCTCCTTAACACAGAGCCAGAAGCAGCAGTCCTAAAAGAACATCTGCTACATCACAACTATATTTAACTAGAATGGCGAGCTATCTGGAAAGAAGCCCTTAACAGAGACAAGGCAGAAGTCTTTCCCTCAATCATGTTATATCTGATCTTCCTCCTGATTCTAACAGCCCAAAAGGTTGGGGTGACTGAAGTATAAATCTTTTTACCCAGCCTTTCCATAGTCCTGCTGCCTTTATCAGAAGGGAGAAGTTAGTAGAATGCAGTAATTTGAAGGCTTGTCAGATGCCACAGAACCCACCAAAGGGTCAGCAGATGGACACTTATAAAGGAATTTGCAGCCATCTGGCACTTTATAAAACCTGTTTTTTTTTTTTTTTTTTTGTTTGTTTGTTTTTTTGGGAGGAGGGGGCTGAGAGTCTAGGGCCTGAGATGCAGAAGAAAAGGCATGAAATAACACAGCCTAAACAGGAGAAACAGCAGAGAGTCGAGGAAAGTCCATTTGAAGGAGCTCATACTATCGCCTCTGCACTTTAGAAACTTGGGAACAATCCCATTTAAAGAATTCCATCATCCTGGCAATGGTATCACCAAATGAAATCTCCTCAAAAGGTGATTCAGGACTAGCAGAGTCCTTCTACAGAACCATAATCCAACGGGGAAGGAATCTGGGTAGAATAAGCCAGGGATTCCTTATCAGAATCATCATCTTCAGAGGAATCCTGATCCTTGGACCTTTTGGGGGGGACCACCAAGGAGGAGCTGGAACAAACCCCCTGAGGTTGCTTTGAGGCCATAACAGCACTGAACAAACCCTGTGTAAAAGTCTGCCATTCACTTTGAGGGTCCCTGGGAGCAGATGAAAAATGTTTTGTCTTCTGCTATTTTTTTGTTTTTAAAGAAACATCCGCTCTATGAAATGTAGGAGGCTCCAAGCCAGCATACACTTAGTCGTAGTCAGGACTTCCTCCCTAACCAGTACCCAAGGACCACCCCCCCCCTGGCCCTTCGCTGATCATCAGCTGCGGTCCCCCCCCCCCCCGAGCATTTGAAGCAGACATCTGAAAGGCCTCAAAAAATGCGTGAGAAGCCAGATCCATGCCAGCCAACCAGTGGCGAAACAGGAATCCAACCCAGAAACAGGACGATCCTCCAGGCTTTCACCAGCCTCAAGAGAGACGTCCAGTGGAGGAGGCACAGCCGAAGAATCTGACCTCACTTTTTTGGCGTTCTTTAAAGACAGCTGACCCTCATGCCAGGAAGTACCCTCCACAGAGTCTTTTGCTATAACCTTTAGATGCTGGTTTTCAAGATAAATGGCAAGAAAGGAAAGGTGACTACATAAGGTTTTAGGAACAAAAGCCTGACAAATGGCAGAGGATGCATTGTCGTGAGACACTCCTAAACAAAACAAGCACTGCTCATGATGATCTTTATGGGAATCTGTCTCCCACACTGGCATTTACCCTTTCTGGATGACATGAAACCCCATAACACCACAAATGTAAAAATCAAAAAAGGAGAAGTCAAAAATCCCAACAGGGTACTTACCTGAATGTCTAGGTAACCAGCAATAAAGTGAGCAATCAGACAGACAATCAAAGATGGCATGGGGACCGGCGGCAAAGATCTGAGGATGATGCATCTGGACGTCACCTTTATGCTCTTATGCCTTGTGCATAAGTGTGACAGTACATCAATAACAACCTAAAGGCTTTGGTATACTGGTCGGACGTTGGGCCACTTTTGGCAGGGGATCCTACATGTTAAGAATACTGCAACAGTGAAATAAGACATCAAATGACCCACTGCTGGCAAACTGTCGGAAACCTCTGGATCCAAGCTTATGTACACGTAGAGAGGTGGAATGTGGCTTGAACAAAAAAATAAAGTAAAAGATTCATTCTAAAATGTTGATTTTACACAGGTCAGCTGGTCAAAGGAAAAAGGAACTAGCAGCACAAAAAAAATTACAAAAATTATGTGCAGATACAAGGCATAAATTAACTCAACAATGCAATGATTCCAAAAGTGGAAGAGCTAACAAATCCGAAGGTTGCTGTACCTGAAGTAAAAAATATACTGAGCTGTTAGTCTTCGTTTTACTGTAAAAATAAATTCATATCTATATATCTGGCTGCAACCCATGTCAGATGAGTTCAACAGTTATCTCAGTTTCACAGGCATATTAGGCTATTGATTTGTGAGAATCTTTAAGAGAAGCCATGTATTATCTTAACCTGGTTTTCTACACTGGGATGGAAAATTACTCCTTACAGCTAGAAGGACATTATCTTACCTTTAAGATCTAGGGATGTCATTGCCTCCCCTTACTCAGCCCTTACTAGGCCAATCATTGAATATTTTTTTTATTTTTTATTTTACATTTGTTGACCGGGTTAGTCCGACTGGAATCAAAGTCCATTTTCAGCGGAGGCCCGGGGAGATAAGCTCCAGACACAATACAAGAACAAAAAATAGTTGAGAAAGAAGAAAAAACATTGATTATATCTAGTATTATAATGTTAGTTATAGGTGTAGTTTAGAAGGGAATACAGGTAGAAGTACATACAGACAGTCAATGCTCCATTTTAAAGTTAGTAGTAGATAAACAATATCAAATTAGCTAAGTAATTACATACATTATGTTGATTTAGTCAGGCTTGTCACAGTGGCATATCCATTTTAGTTCGAGATGTTGTTTAATTGAGGCCTTGAATAGGTCTGGGGAGGAGAGCATGGTAATGGCACCTGGTAGTTTGTTCCAGGTTCTGCTTACAGAATTTGCAAATAGGGCCATGCCAGCAGCATTGTTAATTCTAGTTGTTTGTATTTGTAACTTACTGGATGAACGTAGCAGTCTTGTGTTTTTATGGAAGAGGATGCAGTTACTAAGGGCTGGAGTGTTATTTGGGTTCTTTAGGATTTTATTAGCCAATATTAGAAAGTTGTACTTGACGAGATTGGGAAATTCCAACCATCCGAGCTGTTTGAGGTTAATGCAGTGATGGGTTCTGAAAGGAGAGCCAGTAGCAAACCTGGCGATGTGATTATAGCAGGTAGTAAGTCTATTTAGTTCAGATTTACTTACGTTTGCTAGAAGGGGGGAGGCATATAGGAGTGTTGAGAGTAGGTGCGAGCGTGCAATGGCTTTTTTAGCTATGGGGGTAAGAAAGGTTTTGACTCTGTAGAGTGAACCAAGTTTTCTGTTGATGGTTTTGATTGTCTGGTTCACATGGAGGTCAAATTTTAAGTAATTGTCTATAGTGACACCTAGTAGTTTGGTATTGGGGTCCGGGGAAATGACTGTCCCATCATTAGCTTGTATGGTAAAGGAGTAAGGTATAGACCTTTGGGTTGGTGGAAATATGAGCATTTTGTTTTTTTGGGATTTAGTAGTAGGCGACGTTTGGATAGCCAGTTTTCTATAACAGTAAAAGTAGCCTGAGTATCCATTTTTAGGTCATCTGGAGATGTGGCAGAGCAGATCAGGGTGGAGTCATCAGCATAATGGATACAGCTGATGTTCAGTATGATAGTAGGGAGATCATTAATAAAGATAGAAAACAGTAGTGGTCCTAGTATGGAGCCTTGTGGAACTCCGATAGTGTTGGGTAATAGATTTGAGAGCTTATTCTGCCAGAGGACTGCTTGTTGCCTGTCATTGAGATAGGATTTAAACCAGAGAAGGGCATTGGGATGTAGACTGAGAGTTTGCAGGGTCTTAATCATTAGTTGATGGTTCACCATGTCAAAAGCCTTGGAAAGATCTAGGAAGAGGGCAGACAAGGTGCGGTTGTTGTTGCGGTTATTATTAATGGTGTTAGTAAAGGACAGTAGGGCAGTGGTTGTACTATGATGTGGCCGAAAGCCATGTTGGGTATTAGCCATCAGGTCATTCTGGAGTAAATGTTGCATAAGTTGTTTATGTATACATTTCTCCATGAACTTAGCAAGTGGGGAGAGTATGGCTATAGGTCTATAATTGGAGTATTCGGTAGAGGGACCTCCTTTATGTAATGGAATCACATAAGATGTTTTCCAGATGTTGGGAATTTTGGCTTCTGATATGGTCCGGTTGATTAGGATAGAGATTGGAAAGGCGATCGCATCTGCTGTCATTTGTAGATATTCAGCTGGAGTTGGTCAGCAGATAGGGTGGTGGGTTTTAGTTTTTTGATTAGCTTGCATATAAAGGAGGTTGATACAGGCTGAAAGCAGAATAGGTTTTGGCTGTTGGATGTAGTGTTAATTTCATCAAGGGAACTTTGAGGTAGTTGGGTGGCTAGAGCTTGAATAGTCTCAGTAAAGAAGTGATTGAAACTATCTGCAACCTATTCTGGGGTTTTATTTGAGTTGGCAGCTGGGTTGGGTGTTGATGTTTTACCTGGATACAGTAATTTATTGATCCCAGCCCAGAATTTTTGAGGATTGTTTTGGTTATTCATCTGTAGCCTACTGTAATAGTGTTTTTTATCCAGTAGTACAAGTCTTTTTGTTTCATTCCGTGCATGTCTATATTTATTGTAATCATGGGGATTTTTGGTAGATCGCCAGATAGTCCATAGTTTATTTCTACTGTTAATTTTTGTTCTTGTATCTTTGGAAAGCCAAGGTATGTTATTACCTTGTAAGTAAGTCAATCTATGCCCCCTTTGGCATGTACTGGTCCAGACACATGCAACAACTGAAATGCCCAGAGAGACACCTTACTAAAAGGATAGAAGACCTGAACAGCATGTCCTACATGGGCAGACTCAAATCCCTGTCACTATACACGATATCCTACAGATCACTAAGAAGTGACCTGTGTCTGTTGTACAAGGCATCCTCTGACCCATTACTGATGGATTTACTGCACATCGGTAAGTCAAATAGCATCGGAAATCTTCGTCTAAGGATCTAAACCTCTACAGCAACATCAACAGAGCATTTTGGCAGGACAAGTATATTTTGCAGAGGATGCTGCTATGGAACAGATTCCCCATCCACATAAAACCAGATTTATCCCTGTCTATTTTCAAGTGCAACATAGAGCTATGGATGGAAAACTTACCCCAACTGCTACAATGGGCAAATGCAGCTCCTAAATGCTTTATCCTATGCATGGGTCCCCTCAAACTATCTTGGTATAATCAGTTAGTCTCATTAGGAGTAATACGCAACTACTGACCATGGGATGAGTTAAGGTCAATCTATAGCCAAATGGGATAGGTTAGTTCGATCACAAAAAGGTAAACTTGCTAGGCTTAAAATGGCCTACAAGGGAAGCTAGCCTATTACTTACCTGTGAACTAAGCTAAAGATAATCTGGTTTCTTTGTTACTACATACCAAGCTAAAATCTGAGTCACTGCTTTGTTCCATTTAACTTCCAGGCTTTGGCTGCCTATTAGGTTTTGCTTGTTGTACCACTTGTTTGTCTGTTACTTTGTTTCTGTAGCTTGTTTCCCAACAGGAACTACCTGATACCTGCAGGTTTGCTGATGCATCCAAATGTCTGAAAATTTGGGTCATCTAACAGTTTGACATACTGAACTTGTTATGCAATTACCTGAACTGTGACTCTTCAAAAAGATGGGTCTTCTTTACTACAAAGCTCAAGTCCTTGCTCTGAAACTGCATACATGGCCTACAATCTGAAATATTGCAGGAGCTATGGCCGATCTGGAGTCTGAAGTTATCACTTGCTACAGTGGCTGTGTTCTGCTTGGTTTTTCCTACATAACCATTTAAAAAAAAGAGAGGAATTTAAGGAATGGATTGTGGAAATTATTTGAGAGTTATTAGGGAAGATAGAAAGTTCTTTAGAAGGGTTAGCTACTTTGTGGGATAACATGAAAATGGAGTTAAAAATGCTATAGAAATAAAAAAGAAAGTGTTATAGTTCAGAAATAATGAAATATTTAGAGGGGCTAACAAAGGTTAAAGTATTGCAAAATAAGAGGAATCTCACAGAACAAGAAGAGGTGCAAATGCAGAGTGCTAAGAGAAAATAAGGGAGTATTTGGATAATAAGCATGATGTTAGATTGTTGTTAAGCAACTATTTTTTTGACAACTCCAGAGCCTAAAATCTTTTACCACAATGACTTAGGCAACAGAAAGTAAACGGTCACCAAACTTAGAGAACTTATGGCAAGAGAAATAACCAGAGATCCTAAAGAGGTATTAAGAGGTATTTTGGAAGTGTTATGAACATTTGTATAAACTAGAAGAATGCAGAAACCAAGAAAGAGCACATATGTAAATACTTATAGAAGACTTAATTATGCCAGGGATAGAGGAAGACGAGGCTCAACAACTAATAGTTAAAAACAGGAGGAGAAGCGATAAAAAAGTGATATATACTCTACCTGAAGTCTCCAGAAACCAATGGGATTCCTGTGGAGGTTTGGATGTTAGAAGGGAAGAAAGTGATAAAAATCTAGAAGACTGTGTTAAATAGTACTTTAAAAGGAGGGTATGCACCAGCAACTTGGAAGTAACCTGTGGTAGTTCAAATAAACAAAGAGACCAGATCAGCCAGACCCAGCTTCATACAGACCCATTTCATTTTTTAAAGTGTGTGTCTATACTAGCTAAATTAATGGCAAAGATGTTGCTGAAAATGATAGATATGGATCAATGTGGTTTTCTGGAGGTTAGGCAAACATTTGACAACATTAACAAAACTATAATGACCCAGAGGGAAACAGAATGCAAGAAAATACCACGGTTGTTGTTGGGTAGACAGAGAGCATTCAAGTATGCTGGGATTTTATGAGTAGGGTAATGGAAAAATTTGTATTCGCTGATATAATAATAAAGCAAAATCAGGGGATATACAAAGGATCAGAAGCAAGAATTAAAGTGGGAGAGTTATTTTCAGATAAGTTGTGTTTGAACAGAGAAACCAGACAGGGGGTGTCCTCTTTCCCCTCTGTTACTTGCTTTATATTTAGATCCACTGTTAAAGAAAATAAGGGACTTGGAAATTTAAGTAAAAAATTGGTATGAAAATCAAGAATTTGTAGATATTATTTTGTACTTGATAAATCCTGAAAAGAGCATCTTTATCTTGTGCACATTTTGAAACAGTTTCAAACATTTTTAGAATATAAAATTAACGATAAAACAAAGGTTACAGCTGTAAATTATGTAACCACACATGAATTGGCTCAGCAATACCCACATTTATGGGGACATTATAAGATGAAGTACTTAGAAATATGCACTAAAAAGGCTACTGATACAGCAGCTAAGGATATGTGGGAAGTGACTAAACATGAGATAATACAAAAACAGAGAAACAAAGTCCATTTGTATATGGATAGTAATAACAGTGAAATGTTATTAGTCCCTTTAGTTTTATACCTGGGTCGGGCAGATTTTTACTCAACCAAAGGAGAAACTGATAACAATAATACAGAGTTGAAGGAATTAGTCTGGGAAGAGAACAGGGCAGAAAGATAAACTGATCCTCCCCAAACTACAAGGTGGTTTAGGGCGGTCTGATTGGAATGGATATTTTCAAGCTACACAGTTAAGTTTCTCACTCAGAAAAAAAGCAGAATGTTATAATTCAAAGTGGAAAGGGATGATGATGAAGCAGCGGTGTAGCTTAAGAAATAAGGAGATTGGGATTACGGATGCAGATCCTTAAGGAGAACGACGACAACCATACACAACATTATATTCATAAAGTTACAGAATGTATTCTAAGAACTAAGCAAACATGGAAATACAGAAAGGAAATTTTTCCAATAGGGATTATTGCAAGTAGAGGTACAGAAAAAGTACAGTTGTGTACCTACCATAAACGTAGATGTTAGAGTGTATTCACTGTTGCAGTCATTACACTTGGGTTATCCTGCTGGCAGGCTACCCGCAGTCTGCCTGAATTCCAAAGTCCTGGTCTGGCATCGGTTGCTGTCGCCTCGTCCCTGACGTCAGTGTGCCATGGGTGTATAAGATGCAGCCAATGCCATTTTCTTCAGTTTTTCTTGCCCCAGATGTCGGGTGCCCCCAAAAGGGTAGGCTAAAAACATTGCTTATAAAAAGCATGCAGCAAAATAAACATTACCTTCATCTACAAGCAAATACACCACATAGGTTGTATAGAATATAGAATAGAGAAGTACAGAGAAGTCCCAGCAAAGAAAGGGGGATGGTGGGTGGGTAACCTGGACTGCAACAGTGAATACACTCTAACATCTACATTCGTGGTAGGTACACAACTGTACTATGTTCATCGTGTTTCACTGTTGCAGTCATTACACTTGGGTAGAATCCCAAAGCTGAGGTTGGGTGGCTGGGTCTAAACAGAATTAGGAGTGGCTATGAGGCCCTGCAGAACTGCAGTGGTGAAGCCTGCTCTGCATTTAGAGTAAAGAGGTAAGTGGTAGTGCTTTGTAAAAGTGTGCACTGAAGTCCAAGTACCAGCTTCCAAAATATCCTTAGTTGGTACTCCTCTGAGGAAGGCTGCTGAGGTGGCTGCTGCCCTGGTCGAATGTGGCCTAATGCCCTTAGGCACCGATTTGCCATGTTGTGAAGAGCAGAAATGAATGCAGTGTCCTATCCATTTTGAAATAGTCTGCTTTGAGATAGCCTTTCCTTGTGATCCTGCAACACATGCCACTAAAAGTTGCTCAGTCTTTCTGAAAGATTTAGTTTTGTCCAAGTAGAAGCGTAGCTGTCTGTGTATGTCCAAAGAATGCAGAAGCCTTTCCCCTTTATTCTGGGGATTTGGATAAAATGTAGGCAAATGAATGGTTTGATCGAGAGCCACACTGGATACTACCTTAGGCATACATGTTGGGTTTGTCCTTAGAGAAACCCTGTCCGGATGGAAAATGATAAAAGTTTCCACAGCCATTAATGCCTGTAACTCAGACTCTTCTTGCTGAAGTTATTGCTACGAGCAGAGCTGTTTTCCATAAGAATTTTATCTCGGCTGTATTGGCTGGCTCAAAAGGAGGAAGTGTGAACTTTTCCAAGACAAAGTTGAGGTCCCATGCAGGTATTGGTGCTCTTCTTGGGGGTCTTATGTTTTTGGCCCCTCTGAGGTACTGCCTTAGTAATGGACGTGAAAAAATAGGTGGGTCCATATTGTAATGAGCTGAAATGGCAGAGGCATGGATCTTAACCGATGAAAAGGATAGGCCTTTGTCCAACATCTCAGTTAGGTATTGTAAAATCTGAGGAATATTTGGCACAAGCATGTCAATTCCTTGTGCCGGGTTCCAAGCACAGAATCTCTTCCATTTTTCTGCATATGATTTTCTGGTGCTGGGCCTCCTGGCCTCCAGAATAACATCCATAACTGCTTTGGAGAGAGGTGTGTCCTGAATGGTTACAGTATCCGCCATGCAGCCAGATTTAGGGTTCTGAGTTGGCTGTGCAGTATCCGATTGCTTTGTTGGGTCAGTAAATGAGGAATTTGAGGTAATGTCCAGGCTGGGCCTTGAGACAAGCTCTTTAGGACTGGGTACCAGTGCTGGCGTGGCCAGTCTGGGGCAATCAGGATCATTTTTGGCTTCTCTTGTCTGACCTTGAGGAGTACCTTGGGAAGGAGAGGCAGTGGAGGAAAGGCATATACTGTAAGGTTTTTCCAGCTGAATGATAGAGCATCCACTTTCCATGCTAGCTTGTGATCAAGTCCTTGTACAAAATATCTGTAGTTGGCAGTTGTGAGGGGAGGCAAATAGATCTATGTCTGGGCATCCCCATTTCCTTGTTATTATGCTGAAGATTTGTGGATCTAGTTTCCACTCGTGAGGATCCATGAGGTTTCTGCTTAGTTCGTCTGCCAGAGTATTTATCTTTCCTGGCAGGAATTGTGCTTGCAGGTGTACTTGATATGTCAATGCTGTGTTCCACAAAATCACGGCTTGTCTGCAGAGGGGGTAGGAATGCGTGCCTCCCTGCTTGTTTATGTACCACATGACTGTGGTATTGTCTGTCTTTATCAGCAGCTGTCCTGGATGAAGTAGATCCTTGAAAGCTGTCAAGGCATTCTGGACAGCCAGCATTTCTTTTAGATTGATATGAAGATGCATTTGGCTTGTAGGCCATGTGCCCTGAATACATTTTCCTGCCATGTGGGCCCCCCCAGGCATAATCGGATGCATCTGTTATTGTCTGCCTGGCAGTGGGTAAAGTGAAAGGCTGTCCCTTGTTGTGGTGACAGGCCTGTGCCCACCATCGAAACTCCTGTTGCAGGCAGGGAATGAGGGTAATAAGTTTTTCCAGGCTGTGACAATGTTGAGTCCAAACACTTTTTAGATACCACTGAAGTTTCCTCATATGCAGTCTTGCATGTGGAATTAACAGAATGCAGGATGCCATGAAGCCCAAAGCCTGCAGAATTTTTCTTGCAGATAAATGGGTTTTTGTTGCCAACATTTCGAAGTAAGAAGTCAGTTGCCTTTGTTTGTCTGGCAAGAGATAGGCCATCTGGGCAGTTGTATTTAAGCTTACACCCAGGAATATTATCTCTCGAGAGGGCACTAGTTTTGATTTCTTTTCGTTTACTGTGTACCCTAGGCAAATTAGCAATCTTTTTACAAACGCCAGATGCTTTAGTAGAATGTCCCTGCTCTCTGTTTGAATAAGGCAGTCGTCCAAGTAGGGATACATCTGAATTCCTCTGTCTGCAAAAGGCAATTACTGGTGCCAGGCATTTTGTGAAGACCCTGGGTGCAGTAGATAAGCAAAAGGGCAGTGCAGAGAATTGGTAGTGAATTGAGCCAGCTATGAATTGGAGGCATCTTCTGCAAGATTGTCTGATTGAGACATGCAGGTATGCCTCTTAAGTCCAAGGTTACAAGCCAAGCCTTCTTGCCCAGCATGGGCAGAAGCTGCTGCAGAGTCAACATTTTGAACTTTGGAACGTCCAGAAAAGTGTTTAGAATAGACAGGTCCAGTATTGGTCTCCAGGCTTTGTCCTTTCTGGGTACCAAGAAAAGTCGTGAGTAAAATCCTTGTCCCTGCTCCTGTACTGGTATTCGCTGAATGGCCCTCATGTCCATGAGGGATGAAACTTGCTTTTGTGCCTCTGCCCATTGATTGTGTGGCAGGTCTGGCATGCCCTTTGCCTTTGGTAGGGTGTGAAAGTGGAGCCTGTAACCCTGAGACACTATATTCAAGACCCATTTGTCCTGGGTGATCATGTGCCAGTTTTGTGAAAGAAAGTGGTAGTTTTCCCCCTAAGGGAGCGTCCAAAAGGTAACTGCTTGGTACTGGTAGAGGAAAGTCATTGGGACCGTTTCCTATAAGGTTGAGATTTGTCTTCTCCGCTTTTGGAGGTAGAAGCACCCCATTGTTTAGGCCTGTATGAGCCTTGGGGCTGGGATCTGCCTCTAGGGCGCCTGTATCTGCTTCTTTGTGGCCTGACACTGGAAAGGACCAATTTTTTTGAAGGCCAGTTCCTGCTAAATCTGGGTGGCATTACCTGCAAGAAATCCTCAACTGTCTGCATAGATTTCGCTTTATCCTCCATTTTCTTCAACACCTCTTCTGCCTTAACACCAAACAAAGTATCATGCTGCAATGGAACATCTAATAATTTTGCTTTAGCATGATCAGGCAGATTCTGTTCCTTTAACCAAGCATGCCTCCTAATCACAGAACCCGTTACAGCGGCCCTACAAGAGGCCTCCAAAGAATCAAAACCACATTGCAAAGTATGTTTTCCCACCTGTTCATCTGCATGCAATAAATCCTGCATTTCTTTGTTTTCAGCACATTCAGTATTTGTCAACATTTTCTGTTTTAACAGTGACATTAAGTATTGCTGATATTTAAGCATGTGAAACTGACAATTTAAAGCCCTTACAGCCAAAGTAGCAGGAGTGTAAACTTTTTTTCCCCCATCTGTCCAGTGCTCTGGAATCCCTATCAGAGGGAACAGGGTTTTTTGCAGTGGAAGCCTTGACCTGTTTGGGACCCTGAGATATAGTTTCTGGGTCAGCAGCAGGGTTTTTATATAAAAATTTATGAGAGTCTGGAACCCTGTAGTACCTGTCTGGCTTAACGGGTGCAGAAGGTATAGAGTCTGGAGACAGGCCGGACTCTGGAAAAACATCATCTACAATGTCCAGAACAGGAGGAATAGCAAGGGGCCTGTGCTGAGGAAGTAAAAGAAAATCTCTGAGCCTTTTCTTGGATTCTGAATAATCCTGGCTCTCCCAATGAAAGTGCTCCCTCATAGTATGCAGAGTTTCCCCAAAAGAGTAATCCTCAGGAGAAGAAGCTGAAGGAATAGATTCTTCAGCATCAGAAACCTCATAAGGAGGAAAAGAGCATTCCTGATCAGAGGAGGAAACAGAGGAAATGGAAACCTGATCTGAAGATGCATATTCTGTCTCTTGCCTAGGCCTCTTATCAGGTGGGGGATGGGAACCCCTGATCAAAGTAATAAGGTCTTTGGCCATTTTGAGCATCTGTTTTTTAGGCATGGAAGTCTGTCCTGGAGAATGCTGTACTTGTTTCTTTGTCTTTAGAGCTGCTTTAGTCCTTGGCTTTGAAGCTGAAGAAGGCTTTACATATAACTGTGTCGGTCTGAAAACACCCTCAGAAGCAGATGCCTGCACAGCGGCTCTGGATCCATCTGAGGGGATAGTTTCCAAAGATCCAATACCTTGAGTTTCCAGAGGCCCAGTTGGCTCCACGTGGGAGTCAGAAGTGGCCTGTGGCTCTGAGGTAGTGGGTGTCAGGGGCTGCGAAAGCGCCTCACTGAGAACCGGCAAACCGACGACTAGCTTAGAGGAAGCCTAGTCTGCTTTGGACCTCTGATGCCTGTCCTTGTCTTTATCCTTGCGTTTTTTTATAGACTCCAGTCTTCGGCTGTTCCGCCGGCATTGTGTAATTGAATCTGCGGCCAAAGTAATGAAAGGCAAAATCGTACATACGCTTAATAGTGCGTTGGTTAAATCTAGCACAAAACCGACAACAAGCAACGTCGTGGTCAGGGCCTAGGCAAGGAATACAGTAAGAGTGAAAATCCTTATGAGGTATTTCCTTCCCACAAGAAATACAATTGTTAACTTTTTTTGACACCGGCCTGGAGCAAGAAAAAAGTTTCCCCAACGGGGTACTTAGCCTTAATGAAGACTTTGAATCTGAAATTCTAATTCGAAAATTTTAGGAGTTGGCCGATCGGCATTTGCAAACTGCTTTTGCTTCGGGCACCGCGCGGCAAGAAAGACTGAAGAAAATGGTATCGGCTGTATCTTGTATACCCCTGGAGCACGGACGTCAGGGAAGAGGTGACAGCAACCGACGCCGGACCAGGACTTTGGAATTCAGGCCAACTGCGGGTAGCCTGCCAGCAGGATAACCCAAGTGTAATGACTGCAACAGTGAAACACTATGAACATCAGGCAAGATGGGGATGGAATTTACTGGACAAAAATGGCAAAAGGACCAAGGCATCTGGAGCAATTAACTAGAGAATGAAAGATAATAAAGGTGGATGACACCAAAAATGTTTATACTGCAGGTCAGAAAATGCCTTCCCTGCCAGGGGTTAACATCAAAGTATAGGCAAAGCAAAAGGGATTGTAGAGTCCTAAGTGAAAGTCTTAACCGAAAGAAGTGTTCTGGTAAAAGTTTTTAGTATTATCTAGAACAGAAGCTGCTGCTAAAAAGGGGATCATTAGTACAAAAGATTGAGAAGACACACTGGAAAGCAATTTACAAGTGAACAATGGGAGGATGTATGTATGTATGTATGACTGCATGTATGTATGTCTCCCAAATATATAACAAAGTCCAGAAAGTTATGAATTTTTGCTTGTAAGTGTTTGAATTTATATTACAAGCAAACTTCAAAGACTTTTCCTCAGGTAGATAGCAAATGTTGGAAGTAATTTGGGGAAGAAAGAGTTAACTGGCAACATGTTTTTGGGGAGTGTTATGAGTTGGCAGATATAAAAAAATTCCTTCGAGTACTCTGTCAGAAATATTGTGGAAGAAAATGCCATAACTAAGGAAATGGTTCTTTTGAGCTGGGACAAAGGATATGAATTGCCAATCATAGTATAGCCTTATTATGAAAATCACTTGCACCAGTGAAAGCAAACAAAAACGCAAATAATAGTGGCCCAACAGTATGAAACTGCAAACCACCATAAGCAAAAATAAAAAACTTCAAATTGAGCATACAAGCCTTTATTTCAACACTTTCGTTACTAGGACTTCTTCAGAACAAATGAATAACCACAGTAAAAAAAAGTACAGTTTTGTACCTACCATAAATGTAGATGTTCGAAGATCCACATTGCTGCAGTCCTTACATATGGGTAGTCCGCTGTCCTCGGTCGGCCCGAATATCAAATTATTAGGCTGATGTCAGTCAAGGCGCTTAAGACTGACATCAGGACGTCAGGGTACAAATGCGCATGACCGACGTCATATCCTCAGTCTTTTCTTGCCCCAGATGTCAGAAGACCCTAAAAAGAAAGGCCAAAACCAAAAGACAGCAAAAAACAACCAACCACCCCTGCACTAATCATATTTACAATATTTACAATATTCACAACCCAAACCACACAACCGCCTCTAACTACAGAGGGGAAGGAGGGAGGGTAAATTGGACTGCAGCAATGTGGATCTTCGAACATCTACATTTATGGTAGGTACAAAACTGTACTATGTTCTTCATCTCACATTGCTGCAGTCCTTACATATGGGTAGAATCCCAAAGCAGAGGTAAGGGAGGATGGCAAAATTATAAAGCATTAGGAGCTGCCAAAATGCCCTGTAAAATTGCAGTGGCAAAACCAGCCCTAGATTTAGAGTAAAGTGGAAGGTGGTAATGCTTAGAGAAAGTATGCACTGAACTCCAAGTAGCTGCCTCCAAAATATCTTTAGTAGCCACCCCCATTAAAAAAGCTGTAGAAGTGGCAGTAGCCCTAGTGGAATGAGGCCTAATCCCAGCTGGAATCTCCTTACCATGATGGGAATAACGGAAAGCAATACAAAAACCAATCCACTTAGAAATAGTTTGTTTTGAAACAGGTTTGCCCTGAGAACCCAAAGCAAATGAAACAAATAACTGCTGAGACTGCCTGAACCCTTTAGTTCTGCTCAAATAATATCGCAACTGCCTGTGTATATCCAAAGTGTGTAAAATCTTTTCCCTTTATTTTGGGGGTTTGCATAAAAAGTAGGCAAATGAATAGCTTGGTTTAAAGCCACACTAGAAACCACTTTAGGCATAAAGGAAGGATTAGTGCAAAGATACCCTATCCTTATGGAAAATTAAGAAAGGCTCAACCGCCATAAGGGCCTGTAATTCAGAAACCCTTCTCGCAGAGGTAATGGCCAACAAAAAAGCAGTCTTCCATGATAAATATTTCAACTCGGCAGTAGCTGCAGGCTCAAAAGGTTGTAGAGTGAGTTTCTCCAACACAAAATTGAGATCCCAAGCAGGAGTAGGAGCTCTACGTGGGGTCTTGTATTCTTTGCCCCTCTAAGGAATTGCTTAAACAAAGGATGAGAAAACAATGGTGGGTCACAGTCATAGTGAGCAGAAATTGCTGCAGCATGAACCTTAATAGAGGAGAAGGACAAACCTTTGTCCAGTAACTCAGTAAGGTATTGAAGAGCCACACTTAAATTAGGCTTAGAAACATCAAAGTCCTTTGCTGTACTCCAAAATAAAAATCTCCTCCATTTATCTGCGTACACTTTCCTTGTACTAGGCCTTCTGGCCTCCAAAATAACATTCAAAACTCGTTGTGGAAGCTGAGACCCTCCAGGGTTTAAAACAGAATATGCCAGGCTGTTAGATGTAGAGAGTGAAGTTTGACATTGAGTAAATGACTGTTCTCCTGAGACAGCAGGTGAGGAATCGAAGGCAAAGGCCATGGAGGCTCCCGTACCAGACTTCTCAGTAATGGGTACCAGTGCTGTCGAGGCCAATCTGGAGCTATTAAAATCATGTTTGGCTTGTCCTGTCTGACCTTCAGGAGTACCTTTGGGAGGAGAGGCAGATGTGGAAAGGCATACACATGAAGATTGCTCCAATTGAATGAAAGAGCATCCACTTTCCAGGCTGTGGGATGAAACCTTTTTGTGCAAAACTTTGGCAGCTGGTAGTATAGTGGAGAAGCGAACAGATCTATGTCTGGAGTTCCCCATAACACTGTCAATTTCTGAAATACATGAGGATCCAATTTCCACTCGTGGGGATCCATAATTTGTCTGCTCAACACATCTGCTAAGGAGTTCTGTGCTCCTGGCAGAAACCTTGCCTGAAGATTTAGCTGTAAACTGAGAGCAGTCTGCCACAAAATCATTGCTTGTCTGCATAGAGGATAAGAATGTGTTCCCCCTTGCTTGTTGATGTACCACATGACAGTTGTGTTGTCTGTTAGAACCAACACCTGCCCTGGAAGAAGTAAATCCTTGAAAGCTATTAATGCAAACTGGACTGCTAACATCTCCTTCAAGTTGATATGTAGATGTTGAAGTCTGGCAGGCCACGTGTCTTGTACCCATTTTCCATTCAGATGAGCTCCCCAAGCTGTGTCTGAGGCATCTGTCGTTAGAATCTGACTCGCCTCTGGCCGGGTCACAGAGAGTCCCTTGTTTAGGTGACATTCCTGAGCCCACCACAAAAATTCCTTTTGAATGCAAGGTATTATCTGAATGACAGTGTCCATATCTTGGCAGTGCTGTGTCCATACATTTTTGAGATACCATTGTAGCTTCCTCATATGCAGTTTGGCATTGGGAAGTACCAGAATACAAGATGCCATGAACCCCAAGGCTTGAAGGACTGTCCTTGCAGTCAGCCTGGACTGACGAGACAATTGATGGAAGTAAAGAGAAAGATTCTTTTGTTTGTCCGGGGTCAAAAAGCCATCTGGGACGCTGTATTCAGTCTCACACCCAGAAAGCACATGTCCTGAGAGGGTACTAGACTGGACTTTATTTCGTTCACAGAATACCCCAGGCATCTTAACACTGCTATCACATACTGTAAATGATGAAGAAGTTCGTCCTTTCCTTGGGCCAGAATCAGGCAATCGTCCAAATAAGGATAGATTTGTATTCCTCTTAGCCTGAAGAAAGCTATCACTGGAGCCAGAACCTTCGTGAACACTCTGGGCGCAGTAGAGAAGCCAAAGGGCAATGCAGAGAACTGATAATGAAAAGTCCCAGCCCGAAAACGCAGATACTTCCTGCAACTGAGCCTGATAGGAACATGAAGGTAAGCCTCCTTGAGATCCAGAGTCACCATCCAGTGATCTTTGCCCAGCAGAGGTAAAAGCTGTTGTAACGTCAACATTTTGAACTTGGGAATGTCCAGATATGTGTTGAGGATAGATAAATCCAAAATTGGTCTCCACGTGTTCCCTTTCTTTGGTACTAGGAACAGGCGAGAATAAAATCCTAGGCCCACTTCTGGCAGAGGGACAGGTTGTATGGCCCCTATTTGAAGTAGCAGAGAAATTTGTTTGTGAGCCTCTAGTCTTTGCTGAGGAGGAACGTCCGGCATGCCTTTGAAAGGAGGCAAGGTATGGAAATAAAACTTGTAACCTTGGTGTATGATATCCAATACCCATCTGTCTTGGGTAACCAAATTCCAATTTTCCTTGAAGAGTGCCAACCTTCCTCCCAAAGGTGCTGCCAGGCAAGAAGGATCTGGCAGCTGAAAAGGTAGGTCATTGGGCCTGTTTACGAAAGGACTGGCCCCTGCCCTCACCCGAAGATTGTGCAGGTGAACTCCCTGTTCTAGGTCTGAAAGAACTCTGAGCTCTGCCCCTACCACGTCTAGATCTACCCCTAGACTGAGAATCATAAGAAGGATACGTCCACCCCTTAAGCAGGCCAATTCCTACTAAACTTCGGAGGCTGAACTTGCAAAAATCCTTAACAGCCTGCATAGACTTAGCCTTGTCTTCCATTTTCTTCAAGACCGACTCCACAGGTGAACCAAACAACACATCAGACTGTAAAGGAGCATCCAAAATCCTTGTCTTAACATGGTCAGATAAATTCTGATCCCTCAGCCAGGCGTGCCTGCGAAGAACTGAACCAGTGGCAGCCACCCTAGACGAGGCCTGTACAGCATCAAAACCACATTGTAAAGAATGCTTACCCACCTGTTCAGAGACATGCACCAAATCTTGTAATTCTTTACACTCAATGCCTTCCGCCAGAGCATCCACCTTAGACTTCAATTGAGAAAGAAGATAGTTTTGATATTTCAACATATGAAACTGGCAATTCAAAGCCCTCATAGCTAAGGTAGAAGATGTATAGACTTTCTTTCCCCATCTATCCAAAGCTCTGGCCTCTTTATCTGGAGGAACCAGATTTTTTACAACAGAGGCCTTGACACCCTTAGGTCCCTGACTAACAGTTTCTGGGTCCGCCCTAGGACTCTTATAAAGATATTTATGAGCCTCAGGCACCCTGTAATACCTATCCGGTTTAACAGGAGCAGGAGGCAAAGAATCAGGATTAAGTGAAGCCTCTGCAAACACATCTTCCACAACATCCAGAACAGGAGGTATAGCCAAGGGCCTATGCTGGGGTAAAAGCAAAAATTCCCTAAGTCTTTTCCTGGAATCAGAGAAGTCCTGACCTTCCCACTTAAAATGTTCCCTCATGGAATGAAGAGTCACTGAAAAAGAAAAATCCTCTGGAGGAGAAGCAGAAGGAGTCAAATCATCTGCATCAGAATCAGAATAAGGAGAATACTCCTGCAAGTCTTCAGCCGAAGACTCTGAAACATCCGAAGCCTGCTCAAAACTCCCCAACTCTGGCTCCACCCTAGGCCTCTTATCAGGAGGGGGCAAAGAACCTCTAATCAAAGTAATCAAATCTTCTGCCATTTTAAGCATGTGCTTCTTGGGCACAGACCCTGCTGAACTAGGAGTGACACCAACAGAAGCTAAACCTGGCCTGCCTCTGGGAGAAGCCTTGGAAACAGAAGGAGAGGGCCTAACCACCCTAGGAAGGGAGGGGAGTACAGTAACCTGATAAGCCCCTTCAGCCTGACCTGCCTCCTGAGAGGCCACATCCTGCAATATCAAACTCTCCCCCTGGGACTCCAGAGAAGCCTCCGTCGGAACCACCAGTTCCACTGACGCCTCTAAAGAACCGGCGTCCGGAACGGACGACTCATCTTGCCTGGGTTTAACTGCTTTGTCTTTGCGCTTCTTCGAAGAAGCGGGCCGGAGAATCCGGCGGCATATTATAATTGCACCGCTTCCGAAGACCAGCCTAGCACAATCTAACCTTCGCAATAGTGCGCTTATTGAACCTAGCACAAAAGCGACACCCAACAACGTCGTGCTCAGGCCCCAAACAAGGAATACACAAAGAATGATAATCCCTATGCGGTATCTGTTTCCCACAAGAAATACAGTTATTCACTTTTTCTGACATCCGGTAAACCACTGAGGCAAGAAAAAACTAAAATATTCCCCAACGGGGTACTTAGCCAACTTTGATTCGGTCTGAAACTCCGAACTCGAAAAATTTCAGAACGCCGAACGGCACTTGCAACGCTGCTTCTGCATCGGACCATGCGGCAAAAAAGACTGAGGATATGACGTCGGTCATGCGCATTTGTACCCTGACGTCCTGATGTCAGTCTTAAGCGCCTTGACCGACGTCAGCCTAATACTTTGATATTCGGGCCGACCGAGGACAGCGGACTACCCATATGTAAGGACTGCAGCAATGTGAGATGAAGAACATCACATCATTCTTGTACTCTTTGCATAAAAATTATTAGCACATTTACCAATTATTCAATTAACAATAAAATGGAAACAAATATCTAGAGATTTGCATTAAAATGCATATAGTCCCTAAGGGGGTTGTTTTTTCAAATGTCCAAACAGTGTTCGTGTTGATGATGAATTTTTTGGAACTTTGATAGACTTCTTTAATGAAGCTGGCCTCAAATTATTGCAGTTATTAATTGATGATAATATCAAACAAATGGCAGTTCTAAAAGAGGATATTCTAATCAGAGCAGCAGCTAGACCAAGTGTTTCGGGATGAGGCTTAATACATTGAGTCCCTTAAGGAAACAGAATACAAAGCTGCAATAATCTCACGTAAACATCATAAAATCAGTAGAGACACTGTAGCCTCCAAAGATAAAACAGCTTATACTAACTTTGTTTCTAACAACAAAAGCAAATCCACTTTAACTGCTGGCAGAGTCAACAAAGTGAGTGATAGACAAATCAACCAATTGTAAACATTTCTCTTTGTTGTTGCCCTTCAGCATGACAGAACCAATGTTATAAACATGGGGATCAGCACTTCCAGTTCCAATTCGCGAAACGAAAGGCAAGAGGATAAACAGAAATAATGTAAAGTGAGAGCACTAGCAGTGGATATTACAAAAACAAAGGAGCTCGACCAAAAACTTTTTTTTCCAGAAGAAGGATTCAAAGCTACTGAGACCCAAAACAATGAGAACGAGGGCTCAAACAGCGTCAGATTCCTCGATAGACATTTAACCGAGCAAGCAAGTGGCTTTTTTCACATTTTAAATTTCTCTGACTTTATATTAAATGAAAAGTACAAATGTGTTCTTAGTCTAGGGTTGAGTTTTGTGCCTAGTAGACGTGATAATGTAGCAAATACGGTTTTGGAGTTAAAAAAGTATACTCGTAAATTAAATTTGAATTTTATTTTAAAAGATGTACCTTATCAGCCTTCAAAATATGTTAAGCCTTCAGTATACAATCCAACTTTATTGAACAACTTGAAAATGTTTGTGAATAAGAAGTTGTTTAAATGGTTTTGTACAGAATACATTTTACAACTTGGATTCTAGTGAAAGGAAAGCATTATTTGAATTAAGGCAGGCTAACAACATCAGGATTATGAAAAGTGATAAGGGGGTGTACATTAGTATTAATGAACAAAGACAAATATAACAACAATATGTTAGCGTTATTAAATAATGATGCTGATTATAGAATTGTTAACTTGTGTGATATACATCAGAGCTTTAAAAAAATACATAGTTTTTTGTACGGTAGTTTAATGAATGGGATTATTGACTTTGAACTTTACAATTTCTGTGTAGTTGACAAGCCTAAAATTGGTACTTTGCTGGGAATACCAAAAGTCCACAAGGACCAAATAAATCCCCCTTTAGACCTATTGTTTCTTCCCCCAACAGTGCTACAGAAGGAATTTCACTTGTTGATTCAAAACTAAATCCACTAGTACAAAAATTAGACTCTTACATAAAAGATTTGTGGGACTTTCTTGATAAAATGAAACAGTTCTTAGGTAATTTTACTTTTGAGCCTAGTAAACATATTATGTTCACTGTAGATGTGACTGCTTTGCATACTTCCATTCCCCATGATGAAGGTGTTGAATATGTTAGACAATGCCCGACTAAAAATACCAACTTAAATAATACTAGAAAGAACAGAAAGACACCACAACCAAGTAACTCTGGAAAAACGAAGTCAGCTTGAACCCAGCAGCAAATTATGAGACTCCACAAGTTGTTTTTAGCGCTTTCATTCACTTTAATCTTCTGTGAACTTCCTCAGAAACAACTTCACCATCCATATACCTATTTAAGTACTATTCAATCACAATTAATTTACATACATAATTGATGGCAATGAATAAAATTTAAAGACATACCATAAAAAATTACTGAAAACTATATATAGTACATATGAACTCTTAAAACATCCTAAATAAGTACTTCTCAAGTATATGTTTAACACTAATATAACTATATCATTTGAATATGTGATACCACAATAAAAATTATGAATTCATTTCCAGAAAACATCTCATATTTATAGTTTCATTGAGACCTGGAAATTTGTCAGCTCCTAAAAATATTTGCCAAAAGGACTCTTTACATTCTAATAAAAGTTTGAAATTAGCACCAAATGTTACACTATTTACACTATCTAGAACAGCAAATGTAAACTTTTTAAATTCATTACAAATGATAGAATGCCTTGCTAATGCATTATTTGTGTCTTTTTTCTTTATAGCCAAAATGTGTTCACTAATTCTGACTTTCAAGGCTCTTGTGGTCATTCCCACATAATAACTTGGACATGTTTGGCACTGAGCAAAATAAACAACCATAGTACTGTGACATGTAAAGTACTGTTTTGACCAATGTGTTGTTCGTAAGTGCTTAAAGTGTACAGAAGATGAATTAGTGATGTATCTACACTGTTTACAACAGTGGCAAGAAAAGGTGCCTTTAGTTTGTATGACACCCGTTCTATTTGTAGTACATCTGTTTTCCTTTTCTCAAGTATACTTTTAGATTAACTACTTTTTGAAAGTGAACATTGGTTTAATGCCTAAAATGTTAAGCTAAATCTTGGTTACCCAAGATAATCTTCCAGTTATTTACAATAATGTCTTTAATAAGCCACATCTCATTAGAAATGGGTAGCAAAAAGGAACCACTAAATTCCTTATTGTAATTAGTTGTTACTTCTGTGACCAGTGACCCTACTGTTAAAATAGGCCTTGCTGTGGTCTCGCGAAGAAATGTTACTTCTCTTTCTATTGTTTTTAACCATGCCAACTTATAACCTCTATTGACAAAAAATCCCCTTAGATTATTTGTTTCACTCAGAAAAATCTCATTGTCAGATGTCAACCTGCTTAGACAAATGTATTGACCCTTTATAACCCCTTTCTTCATGTGGTAAGGGTGTATACTGTTTTTGTGCAAACACTGATTTGCAAATGTAGGTTTTCTATATATGGAACTTGAAAATTTTTTAAGTACTTTGTCATAACTTAAATGTAAATCCAAAAAATTGATGTTAGTTCCAAATTCACCAACAGTGAATGTTAGACAATTTGTAGTGTTGTTCAAATAATGAACAAAGTCATGGAATTCCTGTAAGGTACCATTCCATAGAAAAAACAGATCATCTATGTATCTGGTGTAAAAGATGATCTTGTCTTTGTAAATAGAATTTGCCACAAAAGTGTTTTCCCATTGTGCCATAGTCAGATTTGCATAGGCCGGAGCTACCCTTGCCCCCATTGCCACACCCGAAACTTGCCTATAAAATTTATCATTGAATTTGAAAAAGTTGTTTTGTAATACACATTCCATAAGACTACAGATGGTGTTAACCTTAATATTACTTAAATTTGTGTTAGCAACCAAATATTGTCTTAAATGTTCAATTCCAAATTTATGATCAATACAAGTGTATAAAGATTGTACATCCAAAGAAGCAAGAAAGAATTCAGATGTCAGAGGTTGTAATTCTCTAAGCTGTTCCAATAGATGCCAAGAGTCTTTTAAATAATATTTTGAACGTTGTACTATTGGATTCAAAGTGTAATCTAACCAAATGGAGATATTTTCTGTCTTACATTTGGGGGCTGAGATAATTGGCCTTCTTGTGTAGAGATTGTTGTAATGTCTTTCTCTTCAGAAATTTCAATATTTGACAAGTTGTGTATCTGTATTTCATATGAATTTAAGGGAACTGCCCCTACCATCTCTTTCTGTTTCTCAGCCTTCCCTTGGGTTTGTTCTGAACCACTTTGTTCCAAGTTGGCCCACGTTTGTTCCCCTGTTTGTCGACTAAAAAAGGACCTCCATTGGATCCATTGTCACCACAGTTGTCCGTATTTGTGGTATTATTAGAAACTGTGTGACTATCATTGTTAGATGCACTAGCAACCTGACCATTCCTGTCACAGTTATTACAATTATCTAAGATAGGGGCTTCGATATTATTTGCCCCACCATTATTGCTCAACCTACTATTAGAGCCAGACACATTTCTTTTGTCATTTGAATCCACAATATGCTTATTATTACAATTAGTATCATGCATATATTCTGTGTCAACATGTGATACCAAAACATAAGCTTTTTTGTTAGCATATGCTGTAATGTCCCTTTTTAATTTCTTTTGCTTTCTTGAAATGATCGTCGCTCTTTGCCGGAGATGTTAGGGGCAGTTCCCTTAAATTCATATGAAATACAGATACACAACTTGTCAAATATTGAAATTTCTGAAGAGACTACTAGTCTCTTACAGAAAGGTTTGTCTTTTATTCCTTCCAATCATTTTAATAAGACAAAAACCATAATAGATTTCAGATCAACACTTAGGAAATTAAATCTTAAATACATTATGAAAGACATTACAACAATCTCTACACAAGAAGGTCCCAAGAAAGCTAGTATCTTTAATCCACCACTAGTGGGCACACTTCAAGTTTTTCAAAACATATGTGGAGGAAGCTATGAGAAACATAAATGCCACTAGCTTTCCTGAGAATTTAAGTGAGCCAGAGTTAACGGCTCTAAAAAACTTAAAAGACAACACGGACATAAGAATTATGAAGGCTGACAAGGGGGGCAAAATAGTAATTATGGAAAATTCACAATATATAAACTCAATGGAAGCTTTGTTAATGGACAAACATGTCTATCAAGAAGTAGATACTAAGATGATACAAAAAAGTTTTTTAAGATTAGATACTACTTTATTTGATATGTTTAGTCAAGATGAAATAGACTATGCAACATATAGTTTCCTATTAGTTGAATTTCCTAAAATGGGAAACATGTTTGGTATCCCTAAACTACAAAAAAACCTGTTTGATCCCCCTTTTAGGCCAATTATCTCAGCCCCCAAATGTAAGACGGAAAATATCTCCATTTGGTTAGATTACACTTTGAATCCAATAGTACAACGTTCTAAATATTATTTAAAAGACTCTTGGCATCTATTGGAACAGCTTAGAGAATTACAACCTCTGACATCTGAATTCTTTCTTGCTTCTTTGGATGTACAATCTTTATACACTTGTATTGATCATGAATTTGGAATTGAACATTTAAGACAATATTTGGTTGCTAACACAAATTTAAGTAATATTAAGGTTAACACCATCTGTAGTCTTATGGAATGTGTATTACAAAACAACTTTTTCAAATTCAATGATAAATTTTATAGGCAAGTTTCGGGTGTGGCAATGGGGGCAAGGGTAGCTCCGGCCTATGCAAATCTGACTATGGCACAATGGGAAAACACTTTCGTGGCAAATTCTATTTACAAAGACAAGATCATCTTTTACACCAGATACATAGATGATCTGTTTTTTCTATGGAATGGTACCTTACAGGAATTCCATGACTTTGTTCATTATTTGAACACTACTACAAATTGTCTAACATTCACTGTTGGTGAATTTGGAACTAACATCAATTTTTTGGATTTACATTTAAGTTATGACAAAGTACTTAAAAAAATTTCAAGTTCCATATATAGAAAACCTACATTTGCAAATCAGTATTTGCACAAAAACAGTATACACCCTTACCACATGAAGAAAGGGGTTATAAAGGGTCAATACATTCGTCTAAGCAGGTTGACATCTGACAATGAGATTTTTCTGAGTGAAACAAATAATCTAAGGGGATTTTTTGTCAATAGAGGTTATAAGTTGGCATGGTTAAAAACAATAGAAAGAGAAGTAACATTTCTTCGTGAGACCACAGCAAGGCCTATTTTAACAGTAGGGTCACTGGTCACAGAAGTAACAACTAATTACAATAAGGAATTTAGTGGTTCCTTTTTGCTACCCATTTCTAATGAGATGTGGCTTATTAAAGACATTATTGTAAATAACTGGAAGATTATCTTGGGTAACCAAGATTTAGCGAACATTTTAGGCATTAAACCAATGTTCACTTTCAAAAAAGTAGTTAATCTAAAAAGTATACTTGAGAAAAAGGAAAACAGATGTACTACAAATAGAACGGGTGTCATACAAACTAAAGGCACCTTTTCTTGCCACTGTTGTAAACAGTGTAGATACATCACTAATTCGTCTTCTGTACACTTTAAGCATTTACGAACAACACATTGGTCAAAACAGTACTTTACATGTCACAGTACTATGGTTGTTTATTTTGCTCAGTGCCAAACATGTCCAAGTTATTATGTGGGAATGACCACAAGAGCCTTGAAAGTCAGAATTAGTGAACACATTTTGGCTATAAAGAAAAAAGACACAAATAATGCATTAGCAAGGCATTCTATCATTTGTAATGAATTTAAAAAGTTTACATTTGCTGTTTTAGATAGTGTAAATAGTGTAACATTTGGTGGTAATTTCAAACTTTTATTAGAATGTAAAGAGTCCTTTTGGCAAATATTTTTAGGAGCTGACAAATTTCCAGGCCTCAATGAAACTATAAATACGAGATGTTTCCTGGAAATGAATTCATAATTTTTATTGTGATATCACATATTCAAATGATATAGTTATATTAGTGTTAAACATATACTTGAGAAGTATTTATTTAGGATGTTTTAAGAGTTCATATGTACTATATATAGTTTTCAGTAATTTTTTATGGTATGTCTTTAAATTTTATTCATTGCCATCAATTATGTATGTAAATTAATTGTGATTGAATAGTACTTAAATAGGTGTATGGATGGTGAAGTTGTTTCTGAGGAAGTTCACAGAAGATTAAAGTGAATGAAAGCGCTAAAAACAACTTGTGGAGTCTCATAATTTGCTGCTGGGTTCAAGCTGACTTTGTTTTTCCAGAGTTACTTAAATAATACTAGAGTTCATTTTTTATGCTCTCTGATTGAGTTATGGCAATTATTATAAGCAAATGGCTCTGCGGCAGCCCCCTCTTCTACTAATGTTGTAATGGGCTGGTGGGAGTATGTTGTTTTAAGTGAGATGAGTGTTGAATTTCATGTTCATTATTTTAAGAGATTCGTTGGTGACTTTTTTTTTTTTATAATTGAAGGGAACAATGACACTGTTACATTTTATTGAAGGTCTAAATAACAAGTCTAACTTTTTAGAATTCACTAAGGGTGATAGAGGTTTGTCTGTTAACTTTTCGGATGTTCACTCAGAATGGGATACAAATGCAAATAATTTTAGGAGTAGCATACATAGAAAGAAAACATTTCCAAATAGTTATTTGCATAGTAAGAGCAATTACCCTGCAGTCATAAAGAAAAATATACCAAAAGGTCAATTTATTCATGCAAGTAGAATGACCAGTAATAAGAAGTTTAAGTAGGAATTGTTGTTCATTAGTAATATGTTTAACAGAGGATATGAAAAAAAGTTGTCAGAACTTATTTTTTTGCAATTTCATCTAAGAGATGAGATTTGTACCCCCCAATATTTAAATATGGTTTTATTAGTAATAACGTTAGTAATAACTCAAGATCCATCACTGATGAGAATAGGAAATTGTCTTTCAATATTGACATGACAGTAGATAGTAAACTTATTAAAAACATTATTCAGAAGAACTGGAAGATTTTTGAAGGCAATAATGAATTATACAAGTTAGTCGGCAGTGGACCTAATTTTGTCTACAAAAATAGATGTAGTTTAAAGACATTGTTGCAACACAAAAATACAAAATTTATTTCCGTTTCAAACACTAATAAAAGAAAGGGTATGTTTAAGTATGGCACCTGTAGATGGTGCTGACATATACTGGAAGGGCCATTTGTTTATTTAAATACTTACCCCAAAAATTTGAAAGTACCAGGACACTTTACATGCAAGACTAAGGGAATAGTATATATCAGTGTTTGTAGTGGATGTCCTCCATTTTATGTTGGGATGACCACTAGAACATTGCAAATAAGAATTAGAGAACACCAGTATGCTATCAGAAAATGTGGCAACTAATAATGCTTTATATAAGCATTCAACAGAATGTGTTAGTTATAAAAAAATCCTGTTTTCTATCTTAGAACAAGTTCATTTAGATTTAAGATGTGGAGATTTTAAAGATAATATTGAACAGAGAGACTTTCTGGCAAATAGAACTGAATGCTAATAAAAAGCCAGGTTTTAAATGAAAGTGCCAACATTAAATGTTTTTTTAAGAGACAAAAGGCTATGTTTAAACAAATGGATTAGAGGGTTTCATTTTATTGTTAATGGAATAATTGGTAAATGTGTTATTTTTATGCAAAAATTATAAGAATGATGTTTTTTTTTTACTGTGGTTATTCATTTGTTCTGAAGAAGTCCTAGTGACGAAAGCGTTGAAATAAAGGCTTGTACACTCATTTTAAAGTTTTTTAGGTCTGCTTATGGTGGTTTGCCGCTTCACATTGTTGGGCCAATAAGGCCTTATTATGTTTAATTTTATCGGCTGCAAAAAAGCAACTACTAGAAAATGGAAATCAAAATCTAAACAAAATGTTATTTGAAATACTGAATATAGTAAAACAGGTAACAGAACTGGAAGTGGGATACTTACAAAAAGAAGGAGCAAATTCCACAGATATAAATGGAATTTGTGGGAACATGTATGCAGAATAACATTCAGGAGTAGGGGTGAGGTTTAAGGGAAGGCATGAATTGAGCAGCTTATTTAATACTGGACTGAGACACTTGTTAAAGAAAAAAAGCGTTTGTAAATTGTACATAAATGAAAATGTTAACAAGGTTTGTTTTTTCTATTGATGTATGTGTGCTTGTACATTATTTGATCATTTAATAAAGGTGTTTAAAAATAAAATATTATCTTTCCTTCCTTGCTTCTGTGCAATCCTTGTGTTCTTTTGATATGAGTTAGCACTCTAAAGGCTCCCACCATATCACTTGGCCTTCAATACAAGTGCCTCAAAATTATGTTTTGCTTGAGTGGGCAAATGAAGTGACCCAAAATTATGGGGGCAGGGCATACTGCTGCTGACACTGGCTCAAGTAATGGCCCAATAACCAGAGGGCTATAAAAAGTGTAGCATATTTTCTTTCTTCAGTGGATTTTTTGCAGTTCTGTCCCCAGTGAAACTACAGGACGAGTAGGAGAAGATGGGAAAGAATGAGTCCTTTCAATGAATACAGGTACAGGTGGAAGTACAAGTCATTTCAACAGGGTCACTACACTGTGGGAAAGTTAATAACCTCAGATACAGACTGATGGCATCACCTTGCACTTGGACTGTCACCTATAATAGGGAAGACATGGGAGGCATTATGGAAAGTGGCATGCCAGCGAAGTGATAAACTAAAGTGCATCATGGCACACAAAACCTTACAAAGATAAGCAAAAAGAGCAGAACGTCCACTGCCTTACAAGGCATCGGCCCTTCTACAATGTAAACAGATAAAAGATTAAAGTTAAGTAACACCAACAAAAAGATATTTAACAAAGAACTATGCAGTGAGAAACACAGCTACACATTCACTAAATCTGGACTACCACAGACAACTGCACGACCTATTTTTGATATCACAAGAAGTAAGGAAATAAGTTTGACGTCAATTAATACACAATTCTCTTTGTTGACAGTCCTACTCAAAGGACTCCAATTTTACCTGAAGAGTACACCCTTAATAACTTGCCAGGCATTAGGAGGTGGTTGTTGTTGTTGCTGTTGCTGTGGTTGTGCAGTTTGTTCCACTTGGCCCCCTGCAGCAGCGCCATTGCTGCTCACCTAAAAGAGCATAATTTTCCATCAATTTTCACTGTCTACGGATCACAGAAAAGCAAACACTTCACATATGGAAAAAGCATCAAACAGCAAAACACTTTAGACCAAAATTAAAGCAATTCATACTACAGTCACTTTCAAGTTGATACCGCATTAGTCATTTATAGTATCAATGCACATACTTGTAAGCACATAACTAACAATAGGTGTATCAAAACAGATAGAGGAAAATCTCTCCCAACATCAATGCCACTACACTTAAAAAGCCTGGCATAAATGTCTACCATGCAACCTTTTGTTACTAGACCACAGTTAAAAATTGAAAGTGTGTGTGCACGTACACACACCCAAATATCAATTCCACAAAGTTGCAAGAAAAACCTTGGGCAGAGTCTAGCACCTCAGAGAGAAACAGTAAATACGTGGAGTCAAAAAAGAATGACAGTCTCTCAAAACAGCACGTATGAAGACTAATGAATAGATAATGCATCTAAACCAGTTCAGGAAATAAGGTACACAAGGAAAGGTGGTGGAATGTTGGAAGTACAGGATGTTATCAAAAGAAAGGAAAAGTACAGGAAAAAGTGGGATGGAACAGGCTACAAAGGAATACCAGTTGCTAACAAAAAGGTTAAAACAGCAGTTGCAATAGGAAAGAAAAAGGGGTCAGAGGCACTCTACCAGCTCCTGGAAAGTGACTCAGCAGGTGCCACAAAAACTATCAGGTTAAAGGAAAACTCCACCATAGAACTACCAAGATCTGTTTTTTTTCACTCCATCTTTGTTTCCTGACCTATTTTAACACCTCAAAAATCACTCCAAGTGCTTTAATTGTAATTTTAGCTTGTTTTCTACAACATGGCTACCAATAGGGCTTGATGCATCAACATGACCTTGTTCTTCCTCAACCCATTCTCTTTCCCATAATGCTTTGACTCATGCCAGACATAAGGAAGTAACTAATTCCCATGCCACTGACATATAATGGGATTTGTATGACTTACTGTTATCTTCTATACCTTCTCTAAAAGGACTGCTTCTTTTTGGTCTCCAATCATTCTCATTTATGTTTGGCTCAGAGCTTGTCTTACACTATACTCAAGTTAAGTTGAGTTAAGCTGTGCCAGTTTAAGACCGTCTTTAAACAAAATGCAATTCCACCACCACGTTTATACTCTATCAGTTCTGAAGATGTTACAACCACTGGGAAGAAATTCTTAGCCATATTTCAGAAATGACGGCTATAATCACTAGAGTAAACAGCAACAGCAGCATGAAATTCATGTACTTTATCAAGCTTCTGAGGTTGACGTTAATGATGAGAAGGTCAGAGTTACTTTTTTTCAGTGGCAGAAAGGAGTTAGGTGTAAAGTTAGGGGAGGTGCCAGAATGTGGATTTGGGGGGGGGGGAGGTGAGGGTTTGGCCTGGATTATTATGGATGTCACACTGGAGTTTAATATGGATAAGGAAATGAAGGGTGAGACATCTTAGTTTGGAAAACAGACTGTGATAGATATAGTGTAGTAGCAGAGCTGTGGGTTTATCAGAGAGAACAGTAGAGTGGGGAGGTGTTGAAAAGGTATGGGGACATGTGAACATGGGTTTGTCATAATGCAGGTCCTCAATTACTGGCAAGGTAGGAGAAGGGTTGTTTGTGAGAAGGTATGATTGGAAGGAAGTGGTATAAAGGACTAAGAGTAAAAGAGCTAGCAGGACAGGGAGTGAGATGATAGGTTTCATTAGAGGCATAATAAAGAAGGCAGATTGTAGTTAAGGTTGGGGTAGTGATAGTCAGATTGTAGATAAAGTAAAGAAAATCTTATGCAGAAGAGTCAGAAAGGAGACTTGATGAGATAATGGATGAAGTGAAATTGAAACTTGTAGGTGGAGTGCTGATTGGATGATACAGAGGAAAGGGAGGAGCCTAAGAATAAAGGAAGTTTATCCTGGGGTGGGAATGTGGGTAGGGGAGCGGAGTGAGCCCGAGCGCAGTGAGAGTGAATGGAGTGGCCAGCACCTGGAGGTAGCAAAGCGTTAGCAGAAATGAGCCTGAATAAAAACTAATTAGCTTCAGTGTAGACAATAACCATGTAAAGTCAGGAGTAGAGAAAAAAATAGTATAGGGTGACTTTACAATAAAGAAGAATTAAAGAAAGTACTTGCACTAGCCTTTGAAAGTCAAATAAGAATTTCATGCAATAGTCTGTGAAAGTCCAAGGGAAAAGCCTGGTTGTAAGATAGAGGGTTGAAGGTATCCTTTTGTTAGGGAATTATAAACCCTGGGTCAAAATACGTTTCTGAGGAACAGGGTCGCCAAACTATAAGAAGTACTGAAGGTAGTCACTGGAGGGAAGTCTGTTAGTCAAGGAATGAGGAGGGGCTTTGACAGGATGGTATGCAGCTGTTGTCCCTGGCTTAGTGAGTGCTAAGATGCTATATTCAGCTATTTTGTCAATACTTGTAAAGTACAAATTAGCTTGTAAGTGTAAAGGTTTAGGAGCATGTTCACCATGAAAGAGGCACCTAAATTCACTGTAGGTTATACCCATCTGTATTTAGAATATTTGTTTCCTGGAACATCATCTACATTTTTGAATGCAGAATAGGCTGAGGAGGAAATAAAGTTTACCCAGCAAACAGCCAATAAGGTGAAGGAGACTCTGTTTTTCATTACTCTGACAATAAAAGCAAAATCCACAGACAGAACTTGCCAATAAAACCTTTTCTACTGTTCCAGAGGAAAATAATTAGGAGACTGAAAAAAGCCCAGGCCCAGAATAGAAAAATCAGGAGTATCTTGGACTTGAACCAGTGACCAGTGTTGGGTAGAGGAGATGATCAGAAAGACTAGCAATAATGTGAACAGTAGGAAATAAAAGCAAGACTTATAAAGTGTCACTTATATAAGATGCAATTTGGACATGAGAACTATGCTTCTGCAAGTAGCAGCTAAAAAGATTGGAAGTTTGTAGACAAGGAGTTAAATCAGTAGGACGCGATTCCTACTTTAATTCTGGAAAGAATGAATGAATGACAATGCAACTGTACATAAAAAGGTTTTTTTTCTTAAATTTATTGAAGTAAATTGCTTGCTATATTGCAAAATACTACTGTACAGTACGCAGAGGTATTCTGAATGTAAGGGGGGGGGGTCTTATCTGTGGCTACTGTTTATGCTAGTGACGTTAAGGAAAATAAGTACTTTTTCTTTAATGTATCTGGGATTTGCACTGCAAACAGAAAAAGGCTGGATATAAGCAGTATAATTTCGTACTTCTGAGCTGCTGTAGAACGGTTGTGGAAGTGCACTGACCATATGATGTTTGCACTAAAATATGGTGGCATCCCCTGGTGTTATAAAGTTGGAGGTGGAGAATAAAGCTCTTGATTTGTGCTGCAGACAAGGGGAAAAGTTTGCTTTCTTTTTCTGAGCAATCTAGCAAATGAAAACATGTAAAACGATAGTTTCCAGCATTTGAGAAGAACTATTTCATGCATTTGTAAAGCTACTTATGTTTTTCTTTCTACCACCAAAGCTTTGCAGTTACAGCAGGTCTACAAGTACAAGCAATTAGGAAATTAAATGAAACATGAAGTCTGAGGCATTTGCAAGATAAACAATGTAATTAGTACTTCAAGGGGAACTGGCAAAAAAGTTCAGTGAAAATTAATGAAGTCTGACACACTGAAGGGAATATTTGTGCAAGTTGATGCATTCCTAGTAGTATTCAGCACTTCAATACAAAACATGTACAAGCTAGGTTACACATTTAAGGGTAGCCAATGTCACTTTTCTTAAGGCTGAAAATCAGATAACTAAGAGCATGCAAGCTGGGGGGTTTTCCCACATCTCTGATGGAAACAAGAGATGGGGAAAACAACAACAATCACATTTGTTAACCAAACAGACCCACTGTACAAAAATAATCCCTTTTCAGGGTGACCCAGGAACAATGGATGGTTAACCGACTTGCTCAAGGTCACACAGTAGACAAATGAGGGCTGAGGGAGTCAAACTATACCAGAGGAACTACACCTCACAACCTTAACCTCTGTGCCAACTGACCAAACTGGATCATGTGGGTTCAAGACAGAACACAGGCTCTTAACATGAGCAGCATGAATAAACCCAACTTTCAAATAGGTAAAGTCTGCGAGTATAGCCATTTGGGGCAATTACCCCTATGTGAAGGAGTAAGTTCCATTTTTTGGAAAGCTTATTTAATTTTTTGTGTGTTTACTGTTTAGTAAAAGAGGTTGGGGTTAAAAGGAAAAATGTAGCTTTTTTATTTGTTTCTCAGATATTTTATTGAAAAGAAAAGTCTGCAAAAATGTGACATGGGTTCAAAAAGAGATGAGAATCCACGACTGCACACAAGACAGGCCTGCCAAATACTAATATATACATGCAAATTGCAAGTTAGAAAACTATAGTAAAAAAAAAAAATCATACAGAATATGTGAAACTAATAGCTTTTTATCAGAATGACTTCCGTTATCACTTTTACTTCAGAATGTGAATGGCATCATAGTTATGGACAAGAAACAGGGAGTACTGAATTATATTAAGAAGCATGGGATACAAGCAGTAGCAATGTTATACGAGACACACTTGGATAGATAGGTGCACGTGAATTTGGCCAACAAAGGATTTCAGAATGGATATTCAGCCCTTTGTCACGGACAAAGGAAATGGTGGTAAGACTGATTGTGACAGGGGTTCTAACAGTGCTAGAAAAGAGGAGAAGAAATGTAATGGTATATTTGTAGCAAAAACAGGGTATTGGCAGGGAAAGTACAGTTATGTAAGTAAACTTACCGTAACAGTAGATGCTCTAATAGATTATCACTGCAGCAGCCTAAGCTATTTGGTTTATATCCTGCCCAGGCTATCATCACTGGCCAGCTTTCAAAGCTTCAGGGCACCTTCCACATACCCAAACTGTTATGGATTGAGCAGAGAAAAACGCAGAAAAATGGAGTTTAGGCGACAAAGCTTCAGAGCTTACCTGCCTCAAGAAAGGAAACTAGAACTTTGAAAGAAAGGTGTAAAACATATGTAACTATATACACAAAAGTACATACATCCACACCCTGGCAATACATCAAAAACAAAACAAGAAGACTGAAGGAGGGCACAGCTACTGCTACAGTGATCTATTAGAACATCTACTGTCATGGTAAGTTTACTTAAACAATAGCACTACAGTCAACAACATCTCACTGTTGCAGTAACATAAGCTATGTGGGTAGATTACCATAGATTAGGAACATACATGCACGAGGAAGAAATTCAAGAATACAGGAGCCCTTGGAAAACAGATTCAAAACAAGTTTTGCTAAACCAGAAAAGGTTGTGTAACACACTCTAAATGTACATAGAGAGGACCAAGTTGCAGTTTCTAGAATACTTCAAGTTCATCCCTGTCAAAAAAGCCACAGAAGAGGCCAAAGCCCTGGCACAGTAGGCCCTAACCTAACCTGTTTTGGAGGCATATGGGCCTGAGAATGCAGTTTGGTCATCTGTTTTCTAGGCATAGTGTGAGCTTTAGGCCTGAGGAATTCGGTATTTCTAGCTTGAAACAAAGTCGTCGGTTTAATAATGAAAGTCGGTAGGCCTGAAAACACCCTCAGATGCCAGTGCCTGCACAACGGCTCCAGATCCATCCAAGGTAGAGACATCCGCAGGTTCCATAGTCGAAGAAGCATCTCGCGGCATGCCGGACTCCCAATGGGTCTCAGAAGAGGCCTGCGAATCTGTAGTAGCAGGTATCAGGGGCTGCGAAAGCACCCAAGTACCGGTGGACTGGCAACTAGCTTAACAGAGGCGTCGTCTGCAGTTTTGGAACTATGCTGTCTGTCTCCGTCTTTATCCTTACGTTTTTTCAGAAGATCGGTAGTCGGATGGCTTAAAGCCATTTCTGAGTACCGAGATCAAGAACAGAAGTATTTAACTACAAAAATAGCCTGACGACGAATAGTTCGGGCATTGAACACGGCACAAAACCGACAGCGAGGGATGTCGTGGTCTGGCCCTAAACAGGTGACGCAGTAAGAATGAAAATCTCTATGAGGTATTTGCTTCCCACAGGCAAGACAATTGTTAATTTTTTCTGACATCGGTTAGAACAAGAAAAAAGGATCCCCAACGGGGTACTTATCTTTTTGAAGACTTCAGGTCTGAAACTCGAAAACGAAAGTTTCAGGAGTCAGCCGACTGGCACTTGCGAACTGCTTCTGCTTCGGGCACCGCACAGCAAGAAAGACTGATGTAATGGTGTCTGCTGCATGTTTTATACCCCTGATGACTTGACGTCACGGAAGAAGCAACAGCATCCGATGCAGAAATCCGAAGACTCTGGTATTCAGGCAGGCTGAGGGCTACCTGCAGGCAGATAACCCAAATGTGATGACTGAAACAGTGAAACACGAAGAACATCAGTGGGTAGAATTTGTAGGGCTCCATTGTATGCAAGTCGAGAACGTTTAGCATTTTTGTTTGTTAGTGGTTGCACAGGCATTTTCTGCGCCAACAACTTTAGAGAGTTTTTCCAGAGGTAGGACAGGAAAGACAGGAGTAACTGGGAACACACTTTTTGGGAATGTAACAAGTTGACAGAATTTAAAAATTTCCAACCGAGTACACTCTTGGTTACAATAATTTATATCACAAATATTTCTAAGGAAATTATTATTTTGTGGTGGAATAAAGAAAATGAAATGCCTAGACATATTAAGGCCTAACTAAGTTTAATGCTATCAGCTGCTAAAAAGGTAATTATAAGAAAATGGAAATCAAAATCTAAAATGTAACTGAAATACTGAATGTTGTAAAGGAGATAAGAGTTGCAGGAAGGATCTTTACAGTAGAGAAAGAGCAAAAGTACAGTTTTGTACCTACCATAAATGTAGATGTTCGAGTGTTCACACTGCTGCAGTCATTACACTTGGGTTATCCTGCTGTCAGGCAGTCTGCCAGAGTGCCAAAGTCTTGGTCCGGCGTCGGTTGCTGTCACTTCTTCCTTGATGTCAGTGCTCCAGGGGTATACAAGATGCATCCAACGCCATTTTCTTCAGTTTTTCTTGCCCCAGATGTCAGGTGCCCCCAAGCAGGTAGGCAATACATATTGCTAATTAAAAATATACATATAAAATAAAAACAATACCTTCAGATACATGCAAATACACCACAAAGGTTGTATAGGATAGAAAGGTATAGACAAGTCCAGCTAGTTCAGAGGGGATGGAGGTAGGGTAACCTGGACTGCAGCAGTGTGAACACTCGAACATCTACATTTATGGTAGGTACAAAACTGTACTATGTTCATCATGTTACACTGCGGAAGTCATTACACTTGGGTAGAATCCCAAAGCTAAGGTTGGGTGGCTGGTCTATAAAGAGTTGGGATTGACTATGAGGCCCTGCAGAACTGCAGTGGCAAATCCTGCTCTGGATTTAGAGTAAAGAGGCAAGTGGTAATGCTTGGTAAAGGTGTGAACTGAATTCCAAGCTGCAGCCTCCAAAATTTCCTTGGTAGGTACTCCTCTGAGAAAGGCTGTTGAAGTGGCTGTAGCCCTGGTGGAATGTGGCCTAATGTTATTAGGGACTGATTTTCCATGCTGTGTGTAGCAGTAATGAATACAGTGTCCTATCCATTTGTCTGTTTTGAGATAGCCTTGCCCCCTGTGATCCTGCAGCATATGCTACAAACAGTTGCTCAGTTTTCCTGAAAGCTTTTGTTTTGTCCAAGTAGAAGCGTAGCTGCCTGTGTATGTCCAAAGAGTGCAGAAGTTTCTCCCCTTTATTCTGGGGGTTTGGATAAAAAGTTGGCAAATGGATGGTTTGGTTAAGAGCCACACTAGATACCACCTTTGGCATAAAGGTAGGGTTTGTCCTTAAAGAAACCCTGTCCTGATGAAAAATTATAAAAGGTTCCACTGCCATTAATGCCTGTAGCTCTGAGACTCTTCGTGCTGAAGTTACTGCCAGGAGCAGAGCTGTTTTCCATGATAAAAATTTTAGATTGGCTGTATTGGCTGGCTCAAAAAGTGGCAGGGTCAGTTTTTCCAAAACGAAATTGAGGTCCCAAGTTGGTGTTGGTGCTCTCCGGGGTGGCCTTATGTTTTTAGCCCCTCTGAGGTACTGCTTTAGCAAGGGATGAGAGAATAAAGGAGGATCCGTGTTGTAATGTGCTGAAATGGCAGAGGCGTGGATCTTAATTGATGAGAAGGATAGGCCTTTGTCCAGCATCTCAGTTAAGTATTGTAAAATCTGAGGAATGTTTGGGACAAGAGGGTCAAGGCTTTGAGCCTGGTTCCAGGCGCAGAATCTCTTCCATTTTTCTGAGTAAGCTTTCCTGGTGCTAGGCCTCCTGGCCTCCAAAATGACATCCATAACAGCTTTAGAGAGAGGTGTTGCCTGTTTGACTAATGAATCTGCCATGCAATGCAGCCAGGTTTAGGGATTTGAGCTGACCATGCAGGATCTGATTGTTTTGTTGAGTCAGAAGGTGTGGAATTTGTGGCAAAATCCATGGTGGGCCTTGAACCAAGTTCTTTAAGATTGGGTACCAGTGCTGGCGTGGCCAGTCCGGAGCAATCAGGATCATCTGTGTTTATTCTTGTCTGGTTTTTAGGAGTACCTTTGGAAGGAGAGGCAGTGGTGGGAAGGCATAAACTTTTAAACTTTTCCAGGTGAACGAGAGAGCATCCACTTTCCATGCTTGTGTGTGATAAGTCCTTGTGTAGAATTTTTGTAGTTGGCAATTCAGTGGGGAAGCAAAAAGATCTATGTCTGGGCATCCCCATTTTTGCGTTACCATACTGAAGATTTGTGGATTCAATTTCCATTCGTGAGGGTCCATGATATTTCTGCTTAGATCGTCTGCCAGAGTATTTTTCTTTCCTGGCAGGAATTGTGCTTGCAGATGAACTTGATACGTTACAGCTGTGTTCCACAAGGTCATGGCTTGCCTGCATAGGGGATAAGAATGAGTGCCCCCTTGCTTATGTACCACATTACTGTGGTGCTGTCTGACTTTAATAATAATTGTCCTGGATGCAGACGGTCCTTGAAAGCTGTTAGGGCATTTTGAACAGCCAACATCTCTTTTTGATTGATGTGAAGATGCATCTGGTCTGTGGTCCACTTGCCCTGAATGCATTTTCCTGCCATGTGTGCTCCCCAGGTGTAATCCGAAGCATCTGTTAGAGTCTGCCTGGCTGTGGGTAGGGTAAAAGGCTGACCCTTGTTTAGGTGACATGCCTGTGCCCACCATCGAGACTCCTGTTGTAGGCAGGGTATCATTGGTATTACTGCTTCAAAACTGTGAGAGTGTTGAGTCCAAACACCTTTTAGGTATCATTGTAATTTCCTCATATGCAGTCTGGCATATGGTATTAGTAGTATGCAGGATGCCATGAATCCCAGGGCCTGCAGAATTTTTCTTGCAGGGAGATGGGACTTTTTTGCCAGTAATTGAAAATATTGAGTTAACTGAAATTGTTTGTCTGGCGTGAGATAAGCCATCTGGGCCACTGTATTTAAGCTGGCACCCAGGAATATAATCTGTTGTGAGGGCACTAGTTTTGACTTCTTTTCGTTTACTGTGTAACCTAGAGAAATTAGCAACCTTTTTACAAACGCCAGATGCTGTAGAAGAATGTCCTTTGTCTCTGCTTGAATGAGGCAGTCGTCCAGGTATGGATATATTTGAATTCCTTTTTGTCTGCAAAATGCAATTACTGGTGCCAGGCACTTTGTAAAGACCCTGGGCGCAGTAGACAAGCCAAAGGGCAGTGCAGAGAATTGATAGTGCATTGTACCAGCTTTGAATCTGAGGTATCTTCTGCAATTTTGTCTGATAGGGACATGCAGGTATGCCTCTTTGAGGTCCAGAGTAACAAGCCAAGCCTTCTTGCCCAGCATGGGTAGAAGCTGCTGTAATGTCAACATTTTGAATTTCGGAATATCCAGGTAAGTATTTAGAATTGAAAGGTCTAGTATGGGCCTCCAGGCCTTGTCCTTTCTTGGGACCAGGAAGAGTCTTGAGTAAAATCCTTGTCCTTGTTCCTGTTGTGGTACTTTTTGAATAGCTCTCATGTCCATGAGGGCTGAAATTTGTTTGTGTGTCTCTGCCCATTGATTCTGTGGCAGGTCTGGCATTCCTTTTAGCCTTGCTAAAGTATGAAAGTGGAACCTGTAACCTTGAGACACAATATTCAGAACCCATTTGTCTTGGGTGATTGTTTGCCAGTTTTGAGAAAAAAAGTGCTAGTTTTCCCCCTAAAGGGGCTGCCAAAAGGGAAGTGCTTGGCGTACGAAGGGGGAAGTCATTGGGACTGTTTCCTGTAAGGTTGAGACTTGTCCTCACCTCCTTTTGGGGTTGAGGTGCCCCAATGTAGTCTGTTAGAGCCTTGGGGTTGAGATCTGCCTCTCTGTGGCCTGTCTGACACTGGAAAGGACCAATTCTTTGTTGGCCAATTGCTGCTGAATCGAGGTGGCTGTACCTGTAAGAAATCCTTGACTGTTTGCATAGATTTAGCTTTATCCTCCATTTTCTTTAACACCTCTTCTGCCTCAACACCAAACAAGGTATCATGCTGTAAAGGAGCATCCAATAATTTGCCTTAACATGATCAGGTAAACTCTGTTCTTTTAACCAAGCATGTCTTTGAATCACAGAACCTGTAACTACGGCTCTACAAGAGGCCTCTAAAGAATCAAAACCACATTGCAGAGTATGTTTTCCCACCTGTTCAACTGCATGCAATAAATCCTGCATTTCTTTAGTCAGGAGCTTCTGAGCTTGCAAGCATTTTCTGTTTTAACTGAGCCATTAAATATTGGTGGTACTTAAGCATGTGAAACTGGCAATTTAAAGCCCTCACTGCTAAAGTTGCAGAAGTGTAAACTTTCTTCCCCCATCTATCCAAAGCTCTGGAATCTCTGTCAGAGGGTACTGGATTTTTTGCAATGGAAGCCTTAACCCCTTTTGAACCCTGGGAAATTGTTTCTGGATCAGCAGAAGGGTTTTTATAAAGAAACTTGTGAGAGTCAGGGACTCTATAATACCTATCTGGCTTGGCTGGTGCAGGGGGCAAAGAATCAGGAGATAAGCTGGATTCAGAGAACACATCATCCACAATATCAAGCACAGGCGGAATAGCCAGGAGCCTGTGCTGAGGCAATAAAAGGAAATCCCCGAGCCTTTTCTTGGATTCTGAATAATCCTGACTTTCCCAATGAAAAAGCTCCCTCATGGTATGTAAGGTTTCCCCAAAAGAATAATCCTCAGGAGGAGAGGCTGAAGGTATAGATTCTTCAGCATCAGAGTCCTCATAGGGGGGCAGAGAGTATCCCTGGTCTGAAGAGGAATCAGAGGAAATGGAAACCTGATCAGGGGAATCATAGTCTGCATCCTGCCTAGGCTTTTTCTCAGGAGGGGGATGGGAACCCCTGATTAGAGTAATGAGGTCTTCGGCCACTTTAAGCATCTGTTTCTTAGGCATGGAGGACTGTCCAGGAGAATGCTGTATTTGTTTCTTTGTCTTTAATGGTACTTTTGTCTTGGCTGTTGCTTTAATGTTAAGTTGCGAAGGTCTGAAAACACCCTCAGAAGCAGATGCCTGCTCAGCAGCTCCGGACCCATCTGAGGGATTAGTTTCCGTAGGCCCAATACCTTGAGTTTCCAGAGGCCTAGTTGTCTCCACGTGGGAGTCGGAGGCGGCCTGTGGCTCTGAGGTAGCCCGGGCGTCAGGGGCTGCGAAAGCGCCTCACTGAGAACCAGCGACTGGCCTAGAAGAGGTTTCGTCAGTTTTGGACCTCGGATGCCTGTCTTTATCCTTGTCTTTGCGTTTTTTCGGAATTTCGGTCGTCGGTTGATCCGACGCATAGTATAATTGAACCTTCGGCCAAAGTAGTGCAAAGTAAAATCAAAACGTCTTTTTATAGTGCGTTTGTTAAATCTAGCACAAAACCGACAACTAGTGACGTCGTGATCAGGGCCTAGGCATGTAATACAGTAAGAGTGGAAGTCCATACGAGGTATTTGCTTCCCACAAGAAATACAATTATTAACTTTTTCTGACATCGGTCTGAGGCAAGAAAAAAGTTTCCCCAACGGGGCACTTAGCTTTATTGAAGACTTCGGATCTGAAATTCGACTTCGAAAATCTCAGGAGTCGGCCGACCAGCACTTGCTAACTGCTTCTGCTTCGGGCACCGCAGAGCAAGAAAGACTGAAGAAAATTGGGTCGGATGCATCTTATATACCCCTGGCGCACTGACGTCAGGGAAGAAGCGACAGCAACCGATGCCGGACCAAGACTTTGGAACTCTGGCCGACTGCGGGACCGCCCGACGGCAAGATAACCCAAGCGTAATGACTGCAGCAGTGTAACACAATGAACATCTACATAGAAATAAAAGGAATAGTACAGTTTTGTACCTACCATAAATGTAGATGTTCGAGTGCTCATACAGCTGCAGTCATTACAGATGGGTTATCCTGCCGTCAGGCGGGTCCTCGGTCGGCCGAATTCCAAAGTCTAGGTCCGGCGTCGGTTGTCGTCGCTTCTTCCCTGATGTCAGTACGGCAGGGGTATAAAAGAGGCAGCCGACATTTTCTTCAGTTTTTCTTGCCCCAGATGTCAGGTGCCCCCAGAAGGAAGGCAAAACATAATATTATGCAAACATGCAATGTAGATAAATCAAAAACAGTAGTTGCAAGCAAATACACCACAAAAGAATACCCCAAATAGGTTGTATGATAAAAGTGTTTGTCATAAGGCCTGTCCTAAGAAAGGATGGTGGGAGGGTAACCTGGACTGCAGCTGTATGAGCACTCTAACATCTACATTTATGGTAGGTACAAAACTGTACTATGTTCATCGTGCATACAGCTGCAGTCATTACAGATGGGTAGAATCCCAAAGCTAAGTAAGGGTGGTAGGCACTAAGTGGAACTAGGAGGGGCGAGGATGCCCTGAAGGACTGCTGTGGCAAAGCCCACTCTAGATTTTGAGTATAGTGGAAGGTGGTAGTGCTTGGAGAAAGTGTGCACTGAACTCCAAGCAGCTGCTTCCAAAATGTCCTTGGTAGGGACCCCCCTGAGGAAAGCTGCAGAGGTAGCTGTAGCCCTGGTGGAGTGGGATCTGATGTATACAGGCACAGATTTTCCATGAAATGAATAACAAAAGAGTATGTAGTGGGCTATCCATTTTGAAATTGTCTGTTTGGAAATAGCCTTTCCTTGAGCACCTGTAGCATAGGACACAAAGAGCTGCTCAGATTTCCTGAATGGCTTTGTTATGTCCAAGTAATAACAAAGTTGTCTGTGAATGTCCAAGGAATGTAGTAGTCTCTCCCCTTTGTTCTGTGGATTTGGATAAAAGGTAGGTAAGTGAATAGTCTGATTCAAAGCTACACTGGATACTACCTTTGGCATGAAGGTAGGGTTGGTTCGTAAGGAAACTCTGTCCTGATGGAAAATGATGAATGGTTGCACAGCCATGAGGGCCTGTAGTTCTGAAACCCTGCGTGCTGAGGTAATAGCCAGAAGGAAGGCTGTTTTCCATGACAAGTATTGTAGCTCTGTTGAGGAAGCCGACTCAAAGGGAGGCAGGGTCAGCTTTTCCAATACAAAGTTGAGGTCCCAAGCTGGGACTGGTGGTTTCCGTGGGGGTTTTATATTTTTTTGCCCCTCTGAGGAACTGCCTTAATAGAGGATGTGAGAATAAAAGAGGATCTGTATTGTATTGTGCAGAAATGGCTGAAGCATGAATCTTGATGGAGGAGAAGGAAAGGCCACTGTTTAACATCTCAGCTAGGTACTGTAAAATTTGAGGTATATTTATTACCCAAGGATTCTGGCCCTTTTCTTGATTCCAGGAACAAAATCGTTTCCATTTGGCAGAGTAGGCTTTTCTAGTAGAGGGTCTTCTGGCCTCCAAGATGACATCCTGCACCTCCTTGGAGAGGAGAGTCTGTTGGGAAATTAAGGTATTCTCCATGCAGCTAGATTTAGGGTTTTGAGCTGGCTGTGAAGGGTTTTGTAGTTGTGCTGGGACAACAGAAGAGGGACTAGAGGTAGGATCCATGGTGGGGAGTGTGTCAGGCTCTTTAGGAGAGGATACCAGTGTTGTCGTGGCCAGTCTGGAGCAATGAGAATCATTTGTGGCCTCTCTGCTCTGGCTTTTAATAGAACTTTGGTCAGTAGAGGAAGAGGCGGGAAGGCATAGACTGTCAATGTTGTCCAATTGAAAGAGACTGCGTCCACTTTCCAGGCCTGTGGATGATAGGTCCTTGAACAAAATTTTTCCAATTGGTAATTTCTGTGGGTAGCAAATAGATCTATGTCTGGCTATCCCCATGCCAGAGTTATTTTTGAGAAAACTTGAGGATGCAACTTCCATTCATGTGGGTCTGTCATATTTCTGCTTAAGTTGTCCGCCAGTGTGTTTTCCTTCCCTGGCAGGAATTGTGCCTGTAGTTGAATCTGCAATTCCAGTGCTGTGTTCCATAGGGTCATGGCTTGCCTGCACAGGGGGTATGAATGAGTTCCCCCCCTGTTTATGTACCACACGACTGTGGTGTTGTCTGTCCTTATCAATAGCTGGCCTGGATGCAGTAGGTCTTTGAAGGTCATAAGAGCATTTTGCACGGCTAGCATCTCCTTTTGGTTGATGTGTAGGTGCTTCTCTTTTTGGGACCATTTCCCCTGAATGCACTGATCTGCCATGTGTGCTCCCCAGGCGTAGTCTGAGGCGTCCGATGTGATGATTTGAGTTGCTTGAGGTACACAGAAAGGGAGACCTGTGTTTCTTTGGCATGCTTGATCCCACCACAAAAATTCCTTTTGAAGGCATGGAATGAGTGGTATAATTGTTTCCAAGCTGTGGCTGTGTTGAGACCATAAGTTTTTTAGGTACCATTGTAGTTTCCTCATATGCAGCTTTGCACATGGTATTAGTAGGATGCAAGATGCCATGAATCCCAGAGCCTGCAGGACTTTCCTTGCAGTTAGTCTGGTGAAAGTTGCCATTTTGAAGTATTGAGACAGTTGTCCTTGTTTGTCTGGCGTGAGGTAGGCCATCTGGGTGGTTGTATTTAAGCTGGCACCCAGGAAAATTATCTGTTGAGAAGGTATTAGTTTTGATTTCTTTTTGTTCACTGTGTATACCAGGTAGTTTAACAGTTTTATTACAAATGCCAGATGCTGCAGTAGAATGTCCTTGCTGTCCGCTTGGATCAGGCAGTCGTCCAGATATGGGTAGATTTGTATTCCTTGTCTGCAGAAGGCAATTACTGATGCCAGGCATTTCGTAAACACTCTGGGCGCAGTAGATAAGCCAAAGGGCAATGCAGAGAATTGGTAATGGGTTGAACCTGCAAGAAATCTGAGGTATCTTCTGCAATCTTGTCTGATAGGGACATGCAGGTATGCCTCCTTGAGGTCCAATGTTACCAGCCAACACTCCTTGCCCAGCATGGGAAGAAGCTGCTGTAATGTGAGCATCTTGAACTTTGGCATCTGTAGATACGTGTTTAGGATGGATAGGTCTAAGATGGGTCTCCAATCTTTGTCTTTCCTTGGTACCAGGAATAGTCTGGAATAAAAACCTTGACCTTGTTCTTTTGCAGGTACCTCTTGAATCGCTTTCATATCCATGAGAGCGGAAATTTGTCTTTGTGCCTCTGCCCTTTGATTTTGTGGCAGGTTTGGCAGGCCTCTCATTTTTGGAAGGGTGTGAAAGTGTCCAGAATCCATTTGTCTTTTGTAACAATGTGCCAGTTTTTTTGAAAATAATGCCAGTTTTCCGCCCAAAGGTGCTGCCATTAAAGCTTTGTTTGGCAGGCATAGGGGGAAGTCATTGTGTCTGTTTTCTAAATGACTGATCTATCTTCTCCACCTCTTGGGGTTGGTGCTTGCCACTGTCTAGCTCTGTAAGATCCTTGAGGTTGTCCTCTACCCCTTGGGTGTCTGTATCTGCCCCTTTGAGGTCTGTCCGTGGCTGGAAAGGACCAATTTTTTGAAGGCCGGTTTCTGCTGAAGCGTGGAGGTTGTACCTGCAAAAAATCTTATACTGTTTCCATACATTTCGCTTTTTCCTCCATTTTCTTTACTACCTCCTCAGCTTTAACACCAAACAATACATCTTTTTGAAGTGGTGCATCTAATAACTTTGCTTTGACATGATCTGGTAAGGTTTGCTCTTTCAGCCAAGCATGTCTACGTACAACAGATCTCGTGACAGCAGCTCTACATGAGGCCTCTAAAGCATCAAAACCACACTGCAAGGTATGTTTACCCACTTGCTCTGCTTCATGCAACAAATCCTGCAACTCTTTCAAATCTGGTTGTTCTGTTTGTGTCATTTTGCTTTTCAGCTGAGATAACAAAAACTGTTGGTACTTTAACATATGAAATTGACAGTTTAATACCCTCATGGTTAAAGTGGCAGATGTAAACACCTTTTTCCCCCACCTTTCTAATGCTCTGGAATCTCTCTCTGAAGGTAAAGGGTTTTTTGCAGTAGAGGCCTTTATTCCCTTGGGACCCTGTGAAATTGTTTCTGGGTCTGCAGTATGGCTTTTATAAAGGAATTGGTGAGAATCAGGAACCCGGTAATACCCGTCTGGTTTAACAGGGGCTGGAGGTAAAGAATCTGGATTAAGGCTGGCTTCTGCGTACGCATCATCCAAAATATCTAAAACAGGAGAGATAGCCAAGGGCCTATGCTGGGGGAGCAGTAGAAATTCCCTGAGCCTTTTCTTGGAATCGGAGTAATCTTGGCCTTCCCAGTGGAAGTGTTCCCTCAATGTATGCAGGGTTTCCCCAAAAGAATAGTCCTCGGGGGGGGGGGGGGGGAGACCGAGGGAATAGACTCCTCAGCATCAGAGTCTTCGAAAGGGGAATGGGCATAATCCTGGTCCTCAGAATGGTCTGAGGTAATAGAAGCCTGGTCTGAGGAAGGGTAGTCTTCCTCCAATCTGGGTCTTTTGTCAGAGGGTGGTTGAGAACCCCTGATGAGAGTTATCAAATCCTCAGCCATTTTAAGCATCTGCTTTTTAGGCATGGGGCCTTGAGAGGAGGTCTGGGGACCCTGTTTTTTAGTTTTCATGGCAGCTTTAGATTTAGTGAAGGATTTAATAGAGAAGGTGGAAGGCCTGAAGACGCCTTCAGAAATGGCAGGCCTGACTAAATTTTCAGTTTCCCCGCCAGGAGTGGCGTCGGTATCTGCAGTGGGAATGGAGACAGAAGAGCCTGCGACCTCGGATACTGAAGTCACCGGTAAAATAGTTTCATCGGTAGTCAGGGGCTGCGTAGGCGCCTCGCTGAGAACCGGAGAACCGGTAGTCGGACTAAGTGTGGTCTCAGTACTCGGTGCAGACCTCGGATATTGGTCCTTGTCTTTGCATCTTTTACTTAAAACTGGAGTCGGAGTATCCGACGACATGATATAATTAAATGTTTTGCCAAAATAATGAAGGGCGAACTCCGCCCGGTTGCTTAATAGTGCACTTGTTGAACCTAGCACAAAAACGGCAGGCCGAGACGTCGTGGTCTGGCCCTAAGCAAGGTATACAGAAAGAGTGGAAATCCTTATGCGGAACTTGCTTCCCACAAGAAATGCAATTATTAACTTTGTCTGACATCGGTCAGAGGCAAGAAAAATTTCCCCAACAGGGTACTTAGCTTTAAAGAAGACTTCGGCTGAAATACTTTCGTAAATCTCAGGAGCTGGCCGACCGGCACTTGCGAACTGCTTCTGCTTCGGGCACCGCGCGGCAAGAAAGACTGAAGAAAATGGCGTCGGCTGCCTCTTTTATATCCCTGCCGCACTGACGTCAGGGAAGAAGCGACGACAACCGACGCCGGACCTAGACTTTGGAATTCGGCCGACCGAGGACCCGCCTGACGGCAGGATAACCCATGTGTAATGACTGCAGCTGTATGCAAGATGAACATCTGTGGGAACACTTACAGAATAATGCAGAATTAACATTTAGGAGGAGGAGGAAGAGTAAAATGTCTGGGAAGGCAAGACTTGAACATTTTACGTAATGTTGGTGTGAATAATGATTGCTAAATAAAGAAACCATGTATAATGCATGAAAAAAGAAAAAATGTAATGTTTTCTTTTCTGTCAATGTACAAGTACCAATGTTGACACTAAATATATGTGAAACTAATAAAGGTGTAGAAAAAGAATCAAGAGGAGTGTTCTTAGATGTGCCTCGGTGAACTTAACAGAAGACAGCATAGAGACAACACCTGCACAGTATGTTAGACCAAGGCCTTACATATTAACAGAAATAATAAGTAAGAATAAAAGTTGAGACAACGTTCAAACTACAAGCGATAGAAGAGTCACAAAGTGAAAGGAACAGCCCAACAGTGCTAGCTCTTAAACCTAATGGAAGTATACGATTCTCTAATGAACTTAAGAAAATTAATAATATTCCAAGGTTTGACAGCTATCCCATGCCCACAATTATTAGTCAATACAGAATATGGGAAAATACATATCTGACAGAGGTACTGCTAAGTACAGTTTTCTCCACCTGCTAATGAAAAATACATCCTGTAACTCCCTGAAGTTCCATTTCATTACAAACAGTGACCACTTAGCTTACTTAGAACCCCAACTACCTTTCACAGACCAAAGGATACAACACTGAAGCCCCACTCAGGATATGCTGCTGTTGCATACCTGGATAAAGTGATCATCCATTCAGAGGGCTAGGAATCACACTTGCCAAAAGTGCAAATTGTGTAAGAAAGTGATAAAACAGGCAAACCTGACTGTAAATGCTAGAGAGTAAGCTAGAAAGAAGGGAGCCAAATATTTAGAATACACTGCAAGAATTAGTAGGGTAAGATCACAACTAGAAAAAAAAATAATGGACATAAAAAATTGTCCTATAACCCCAACTAAAAGACCACTGAAGACACTTCTTGGACTAATTAGATACTACAGCAAATATGTGGCTAGCTTTACAACTGTCTGTCCTCTTACAGAACTCAATAAATGAAAAGCTTCTATTAAAGGTGAAACAGTCCCTCAAGAAAGACAAAAGCATTTAATGAGATAAAAAGAACATAATGCTCTACACCAGTGCAACTCTTGACTTTACTATGGAATTTACCCTGTACAAGGATACACCAGAGGTAGGTTTGGGAGAACTGCTGTCCCAGACAGTAAAAGGTATGTGCTACAGTAGTCAAAAATTAAACAACACAAACAAATATTAAGCAACTGAATGAAAACACTTGAATGGAAAGAGAGGCTTTTTCTCTCTGAAATACTATTTATTATGAAGATATTTCAACCTAGCATGTTAATAGCTGCACAGAGATAGCTGTACTCCCCAGGAAGAAGTACAGAACTACCTCAAAAAACAAGGCACCCTGGTGGAATCACAACATCAATAGGTTGTATAACAAAAGGAAGCAAGATAAAAGCACTCTCAAACTAAACAGACAACTCAGAGGGCAAATAAAGTCCACCAAAGCCAAATTTGAGGTAAATTTGGCCTCAAGGACAACTACAGGTGTCCTTAAGCTATGTCCGCAATCTCAAAGGCAATGCACAAGTGTGTGCAAAGCTCATTGTCAATGGATCTACCCTTACAAAGCCAGAAGATACAGCAACCCTACTGGTAGACAAACTCTTCAACTTTACCCCCCCCCCAACCTTCCCTCAGGAAATACCATCAAATATAACACCCCTGCTATCGTTAAAGAACAGGTCCTTAATGCTCTCTCTAAGGCCATGAACATTGCATCAATGGGCACAGACAATATCCCAGGAAGCCTTCTAAATACTATGAAACATGACCTACCGGTCCCTCTGGATGTCCTACTTAACTGTAGCTTCCAAACAGGCTTTGTGCCTCATGAATGGAGAGCAGCAATAGTCATCTCTCTGCGCAAAGGTGGCCCATATACATACCCTGGAAACTACAGGCCCTTAAGTCTCACTAGTCTTATATGCAAAGCCATGGAAAGAATTAAAATGGAAATGATAAATGACATAGGAAACCTCCAGACACTGAATCCAACCCAATTTGGTTTCCTCAAGGGTAGGTCATGCCAACTCGACCTGGTGGACTTCTTTGAGAAGGTCACAAATGCAGTGGATGAGGACAAAATGGTTTACACTGAATACCTTGACCTGGCCAAAGTAGATGAAGCAACACGCTACTCTGATAGCCAGCTGGCTCACAGACAGGACCCAGGAAGTTAGAACTGGAAAGTCCAACTCTATACAGAGGCCAGCCACAAGCAGAGTCCCTCAGGGAGTGGTCCTGGTACCTCTCCTTTTTGGCATTTACTTCTCTGAAGTCAAGGCTAATGTCAATGGCCTCTGACTGATTAAATATACAGATGACTGCAAATTAGGAGACATCACTGAATCCCGCACTGACACAAACGTTCTCCAGGAAATGCTAACACAGACAAATAACTGGTGTCAAAGTCATGGACTAAAACTAATTATCAAGAAATGCATAATGGTATCCTTTGGGAAGTTGTCCACCTTTGCCAATTACCTTATTGACAACAAGAGTTGACTCAGTAGTCAGCTGCTAGGAGACACACAGTCAGTAATCTAGCTTTTGACCATAACCTGTCTACAGTAGTGAGAAAGTCATTGTAAGGTATGGCATCTAGGTCCAAGGAAGCCATTGTTACACTGTATTCAGCATTCATCAGACCTATCTTTGAGTACAGTGCCCCATGGTATGTACCTAACTTTGCATATCCAACAACTGGAACGTCCACAGGGTTCCTCACTAAAAGAATGCAAGGTTTAAGCAACATGTAGACAGCCTCAAGGCCCTATCCCTCTATTCTGTCTCCTAAAGCTGTTCATAGGATCATAGGAGGTTACTAGGCTATTGGCCCTGAGGCCCTCTTAAGCCTAGCCAAGTGTTTAGCCCATGTTTAGACAAGTCAGCACCCAAAGTCCCTGTCCAGCAGGGATACAGGTAAAACCCTAGGGGTGTATTTTCTATTTCCCATCCAGTTATCCAGGTTGCGCTTAAAAGGGATAATGAGGTACTCTGCTTGACATGGAGAGGGAGTATATTCCACAGATTGGGGGGGGGGTCTCTAGAACACAAATCTGTCCCACAATAAGTCCTACTGATATCACAGACCAGGCTGATATCGCGCATATGGGTTGCTCGAGTGAAGCTTGACTTGAGGATATGCAGCAGTCTCATCAAGGCGGGGTCTGAGATTGCTTCACATGCCAAACAGAGGTCACCCCTGAGGAGTCTGTATGAAACTGAGTAGAAGGATAGGGCTTTTAGCCTCTCTGTGTATGGTAGATGTTTGAGGCCCTGGATTCTCCTAGCTACTGCATGTGCTTTGCGAGGTACATGCCAAACGGGGAGCTGTACTCAATAATTGGCCTTTTAAGCGAAGAATACAGGGGTGTTATGACCTCTTTGTCCCTGGATGAGATCCCCTTGCTTATGAGGTGGGCCATGTAGAAAGCTTTCCATACAACAGAAGCAACATGGTGGTCAAAAGTCAGGTTACTATCAACCTGGGTGCCAAAATCCCTCACTGCTGAATGTGTACTTAGGACATTGTTATTAATGTAATAATATGTAGTGATGTCACTCTCCCCAAAGGGGATGATGATGCATTTTTTGGCATTCACATGTTTCTGGCACCAGTCATTTGTTGGGGTGAGACCCTCTTAGAGGATGCCCACATCACTTGGGGAATTGATGACTGCACCCAGCTTGCAGTAATCTGCAAACTTGGTCAGGCACAGTCCACTGGTTTTGGCCTGCACCTCACAAAAGTATATCCCAATTAACAGAGGCCCCAAGACAGATCCCTGTGGTACGCCGCTAAATACGGATCGACTACCTGAGGTGGCTTACCCTATTTTGATTAGGTGGGTTCTATCAGTGAGCCATTTGGTAACATATGGATTGACGCCTAGTTGAGAGAGTTTAATCTACTACGCTGAGTGAGGAATAGTGTTGAAGGCTTTGGCCAGGTCAAGGTAGGCGATGTGCATAGTCATCCCCTCATCCATGGTTTTGGTGACCGTCTCAAAGAAGTCGACCAAATTTAGCAGACATGACCTCCCCCTGACAAAGCCAAACTGTGCGGGGTCGAGTGTTTGGAGGTTGCCAATGTCCCTGTTACTGAGGTCCATGACAATCCATTACATGGCCTTGTAGATCAGGCTAGTTAGGCTGATGGGTCTATAATTTCTAGGATCAGTGGACACTCCATCTGTGTGTAAAGAGATGACCATGGATGTCCTCCACTCGGCTGGGACAAAGCCAGTACTCAGGCTTTGGCTGAATAAGGTGCCTAAATGGTGCTGCAAGTTCATGCCAGAGTTCATGCAGGATGCAGCCAGGGATGTTATCGGGTCTCATGGAGGCTGTATTTTTTGCCTTTGAGAGAGCAGTGATGACCTGTTCCCTAGAGATAAGGGGTGGGGGCCAGGTACTGGGGATGTCCCTGTAGCAACCCTGACTAGCTTTCCTTGGGTATCTAGGTACGCTCAACTTTTCTGCTTTAAGAAACTCTTAACAAAACACACTTTTCATTTCTCGTCTTCTGTTTTTGTAGTTAATATCTAATGTGTCTCGATGTATATACTATATATATGCTTAATTTGTACCTGTTCTTACTAATGTTTCCATGTGGAGCTTTTCTCCCCGGGCCTCTGCTGAAAATGGACATATATCCAGTTGGACTAGCCCGGTCAACAAATGTAAAATAAAATAAAATAAAAATAAACGTCCTGATTTACTGATGGGGGGGGACACAGGAGAGAAGTTTTCGCTGAATCTGTCACCAGTAGATTGGTTATACCTACAGCATTTGTTTATGTAGTGTCCTTGACCACCAGTTCTGAACAGATCTGGGTGCTTCCTTTGAGATTTTGGACATATGTGATGAAGGCCTTATGATTGTCTCTAGTAGATTTGGCCAATATGGACTCGAAGTTGGCTTTAGAGGATTTCACTAGTGCTCTTATTTGCTTGTTCAGGGTAAGGAGAGATTGCTTCCAATTGGGCACCTGCTCCTTTCTTGGTCCTTGACAGTAATGTTTTTCCTTTTGTTATATAGTTTATTTATTGCAGATGTCCACCAGACAGGTTTACTCTTCCTTGTGGAGGATGACTTTTTTGTCCTGTCGGTTATTCCGGATTCAATGCATCTATATAAATGCTAGCTCCTACAGTTGGGGAGGAGGCGGCTGTGAAGCTATTTATACCATCCCTCAGGAGGTTGTAAATCAGCTTTAGAGAAGTTTTTTTTACCCTACCTAGAGGGAAGATCTATGCCTGGCATACAAGGCATTGTCAGACCCCATTCTGATGGACCTCCTGCATATCTACAAAATAAACAGCACCACAATTACTTATTCTAAGGTCTTAAACCTTGCCTACGACATAAATAGGAGGTGCTGTAGAGACTGATATGCATCTCAGATACTACCCCTTCTCTGGAACAGGCTCCCCATCCATGTGAAGCAGAGTTCCTCCCAAAAACAATTCATGTGTAACTTGGACAAATGGAGGGAGAACAGGAAGTTCATCCCTGGTTTGTCACCTATGCCTCTAATGGACACAGGCAGCCTGTAAATGGTTCATCTGCCAAGCCTCTGCTTATGAATGTTTCATGTCACAAGCTCCTGCTTACACTTATCAAGGGTACCACAACTTGTCACCGATTTGGGATGCATGGCTAGGTTTAAAAAGGCCCTTGTGGTCACTTCATTAGTAAACACCTATGAACTTATGACTAATTACTCAGCCTTTGTAATCGGGCATAAACAGACAGATTGTGCATATCATCACAACCTCATATTACCATCACACCATCCAGTGCTGTATACAGTGGCCAACAGGCCTGGGCTAGATAACAGGAACACTAATGGGTTGTCTAGGTCTTAAAACACATCACTAAGAGTCCAAACACTTTTCAAGAGTATGGCTGAATGGTGAAATGCATTTTAAAGCATGTTGTGTATTAAAATGTGAATTGTTCCTTTAAAGGCATGTAAAGGGGGTTTTGCTAGTAAAATGTCTACAATACTTTCATCAGGCAAACTGTATTAGCTAATAGAAAGTAGACTGCCTGTTCAAGGCCATCAGCAACTTGGGTCATCACTTAATAGGTGCATAGCGATTCCGACAAGGAGGTACGGACCAAAAGATTCATACACTTATTTGGGGCTCAAAAGTACAGTTTTGTACCTACCACAAATGTAGATGTCCGAACTGGATAGCATCTGCAGTCATAACAACTGGGTTGTCCTGTCGTCAGGCAGCCCTTCGGTCGGCCGGATTCCAAAGTCCGGGTCCGGCTTCGGCTGATGTCGCACTTCACCCGACGTCATCTCTGCTGGTCTTCGGGTATAAAGGCATCAGCCGATGCCATTTTCTTCAGTGTTTCTTGCCCCAGATGCCAGTTGCCCTCTTGGAAGGCTAAATTTTGGGTAAAAATGCCAATGTTTCCCAAAGGATAGAAGGCAAACACAAAAAATAAGCATGTATGTACATATATACAAACAAATACACCATAAGAGACTCCCCCCCACCAGCTAGCTATTAGGAGGGTAAATACCCTAGGAGTACCACAGAGGGGAAGGAGGGAGGGTAATCCTGACTGCAGATGCTATCCAGTTCGGACATCTACATTTATGGTAGGTACAAAACTGTACTATGTCCTTCATGGATGCATCTGCAGTCATAACAACTGGGTAGAATACCATAGCCAACTAGGGAGGAGGAAGAATAGATTATGGTGTGGTTAGGATCCCTTGCAGTACAGCAGTGGCAAACCCTGCTCGGGATCTGGAATACAGAGGTAAATTATAATGCTTGGCAAATGTATGCACGGAGGTCCAAGTAGCCGCCTCAATAATGTCCTTGGTTGCCACTCCTCGTAAGAAGGCTGTGGTAGTGGCTGTTGCTCTTGTAGAATGAGGTCGTATGTTCAGTGGAATTGGTTTTCCATGGAAGGAGTAACAGAATCGTATGCAATTTCCTATCCATTTGGAGATTGTCTGTTTGGAAATTGCTTTTCCTTCCCTTCCTGTTGCATAGGCTACAAAAGCTGGTCAGTTTTCTGTTACTTTTGTTCTGTCCAGGTAGTAGCGTAGCTGTCTGTGTACATCCAAGGTATGCAGCATTCTTTCCCCTCTGTTTTGTGGGTTGGGGAAGAAGGTAGGTAGGTGGATTGCCTGGTTTAAGGACACTCTGGATACCACCTTAGGCATAAATGTAGGATTAGTCCTCATGGACACTCTATCTTGGTGGAAGATTAGGAAGGGTTGTACTGCCATTAGGGCCTGAAGTTCAGAAACCCTCCTTGCTGAGGTTATTGCCAGTAGGAAAGCAGTTTTCCATGAAAGATGCTGTAGGTCTGCTGTTGCTGCTGGTTCAAAAGGTGCGAGTGTCAACTTTTCTAGCACAAAGTTCAAATCCCAAGCTGGCAGTGGTGGTTTCCTAGGAGGTTTTACATTCTTGATCCCTCTGAGGAACTGTCTGAGTAGAGGATGTGAGAAGACAGGTGGATCAAAGCTGTATTCTGCTGAAATAGGTGATGCATGTATCTTGATGGAGGAATAGGACAGGCCTGTATGTAGAAGCTCTGCCAAGTACTCCAGAATGTTAGCCATATCTATATTCGACACATCCTTCCCTCTTTCAGCATTCCAAATGACAAACCTTTTCCATTTCCCTGCATAGTTCCTTCTTGTTGAAGGTCTGCGGGCTTCAAGGATAATGTCTTTAACCCTTTGGGAGAGATCTGGAATAGTTGCTGCTATGTGATGTGCCATGCAGTCAGCTGCAACGTTTTAGGTTTGGATGCATGATGCTGTAGTTGTTCTGAGTTAACATCAAAGGCATCAGGGTATTGACCACATTTTGTCCCGAGACATGCTCCTCAGCAATGGGTACCAGTGTTGTCTTGGCCAGTTTGGAGCTATCAGGATTATCCTTGGACGTTCCTCCTTGATTTTTAGTAATACCTTGTGTATCAAGGGAAGAGGTGGGAATGCATATGCTGTCAGGCCTTTCCAACTGAAGGAGAGCGAATCCACTTTCGATGCTAGTGGATGGAATGTCCTTGTGCAGAATTTTTTGAGCTGGTGGTTGAGAGGGGAAGTGAATAGATCTATCTGTGGCATTCCCCATTTCTTTGCGATGGTCTTGAAGATGTCCGGGTGTAGCATCCATTCGTGCGCATCCGAGGTGGTTCTGCTTAACATGTCTGCTAGAGTGTTCTCCTTTCCCGGTACAAACATTGCCTGTAACTGGATGTTGTAGCTGAGTGCCAGGTTCCAAAGGTCCAAAGTCATTCTGCATAGGGGGTATGAATGAGTGCCTCCCTGTTTGTTGATGTACCACATGACTGTGGTGTTGTCTGTCCTTATCATCAAATGGCCTTCTTTGAGAAATGGTCTGAATTTTTGGATTGCCAGTTTTACTGCCAGCATTTCTTTTAGGTTGATGTGCAGGTGAAGTTGGTCCTGCGTCCACAATCCTTGCACGCATTTGTCCAGCATGTGAGCCCCCCATCCTAGGTCCGAGGCGTCTGTTGTGATGGTCTGGCTTGCTTGATATTTGTGAAAGGGTAAGCCTGGGTTTGACTGGCATGCTTGAGCCCACAATAGGAACTCCTGTTTTAGGCATGGAATTAGTGGAATTTCTGCTTCTAGGCTGTGCCTGTGTTGGGACCATAAATTCTTTAGGTACCACTGTAGTTTTCTCATATGCAGTCTGGCATGTGGAACCAAGATTATGCATGATGCCATGAAGCCCAAGGCCTGCAGAACTTTTCTTGCTGTTAGCTTGCTGTGGTTTGTTAGTGCCAAGAAGTAAAGAGGGAGATCTTTTTGTTTTTCTGCAGTTAGGAATGCCATTTGTTTTACTGTGTCCAATTCTGCGCCCAAGAATGTCCTTGTTTGGGATGGAATCAGCCTTGATTTTTGCAAATTGACTGTGTATCCCAGTGCTTGTAGCAAGTAAATGACCCTTTGTAAATCTGTTGTCAGCTTGCTTTTGTTGTCCCCTTGTAGCAGGCAGTCGTCCAGGTATGGATAAATTTGGATTCCCTGTAGTCTGCAGTGGGCGATTACTGATGCCAGGCATTTTGTGAATACTCTGGGCGCAGTAGATAAGCCAAAGGGCAATGCTGAGAATTGATAGTGCTCTGATCCTGCAAGAAATCTGAGGTATCTTCTGCAATTTGGTCGAATGGGGACGTGCAGGTATGCCTCCTTGAGATCTAGAGTTACCAGCCAACACTCCTTGCCCAGCATGGGAAGAAGTTGCTGTAGGGTCAGCATCTTGAATTTTGGGACAATGATGTATGTGTTTAAGGTGGACAGATCGAGAATAGGTCTCCAACTTTTTTCCTTTCTTGGAACTAGGAATAGTCTGGAGTAGAATCCTTTGCCTTGTTCTGTTACTGGTACTCTTTCCACAGCTCTCATCTTTGTTAATTGCATTATCTGCTGTAGAGCTTCTGTTTTTTTGATTTGGAGGTAGGTTTGGCATTCCTCTTTTGACTGGTATAGTGTGGAAGTGGAACCGGTAACCTTGGTCTATGGTTTGCAAAATCCACTTGTCTTTTGTGATATAGTGCCAGTTCTTTGAAAATAAGGTTAATTTTCCGCCTAAGGGTGCTGCTATTTGTTCCCTGGTTGGTGGAGTCAGAATCAAGTCACTGTGATTGGCCTGTTGTAGTGGTAGTGGCTGTGCCTGTGGCTCTGTTATTACCTTGTCACTGTCGTCCTCTGTAAGCACCCCCTCTGGATTGATTTCTGCCTCTGGAACGTCTATTCCTGCCCCTTTGGGATCTTGTGGAGTCAGGAAAGGACCAATTTTTGGCAGGCCAGTTCCTGCTAAACCTTGGGGGCTGAACCTGCAAGAAATCTTTAACCGTTGGTACAGATTTTGCCTTTTCTTCCATTTTCTTTATGACCTGCTGGGCAGGTGTACCAAACAGACTGGTCTTATCCATAGGAGCATCTAATAACTTAGCTTTAACATGATCCGGTAAAACTTGTTCTTTCAGCCATGCATGTCTTCTTATCACTGTGCCAGTCATGGCTGATCTAAATGAAGCCTCCAGTGCATCATAGCCACATTTTAAGGAATGGTTACTAACCTGTTGTATGTTATTTACCATTTCTAATAGATTTTTCTTATCTATAGAGTCATCAGAGGATAGCTTTTTAGTTAACTGATCAAGCATAAACTCTTGGTATTGTATCATGTGAAACTGACAGTTTAAAGCTCTAGCTGAGAGAGTAGCAGAGGTGTAAACCTTTTTGCCCCATCTGTCTAAAGACCTGGCTTCCCTTTCAGAAGGAATAGGGTTTTTTGCTGTGGTTGAGGCTACTGCCTTAGGGCCCTGGGATATAGTTTCGGGGTCTGCAAGTGGGGCCTTGTATAGGTGATGATGAGTGTCTGGCACCCTGTAAAATCTATCTGGTTTGGCAGGTGCTGGAGGTAAAGAATCTGGTGCAGTGCAAACATCATTAAATGCATCGTCCACAACAGAGAGGACAGGAGGTATAGCTAAGGGCCTGTGTTGTGGTAGGTGCAGAAAAGTCCTAAGTCTTTTTCTGGAGTCTGAAAAATCCTGTTCCTTTTCTCTCATGGCATGTAAGGTTTCCCCAAAGGAGAATTCTTCTGGTGGGGAAGCAGCTGGAATGGATTCTTCAGCATCTGAGTCCTCAAAATTGGAGAAAGGAGCCTCTGGCTGGTCTGTAATATCTGAATCTTCCGCAGAATCATCAGAGGACACAGGCTCGAGGGGCTCTGCTCTAGGTCTTTTTTCTGGGGGCTGAGAGGCCCTGTCTGGGTGAGATTGAGATCCCCTAATTAAGGATATTAAATCTTCTGCCAGAGTAAGCATTTGTGAACTAGAAGTGGGCCTGGTTGAGGGGGGTTTAACAGGCACTGACTTAGTAGATTTGGCTGCTTTAGCCCTGGCGAAGGCCTTAATAGACATGGCTGCAGGAGGCCTAGCAGCACCACGTGCTGGGGTAGAGACATCCAAAGGGATGGTGTCTGATAAGTCACTAGTAACCACTGTAGTAGGTAAAATTTCTGAGGCCGATTTAAGTAAGGTAACCGGAACCTCAGTAGTAGTCATTGATTCGGCTGTACTCTGATCAGTTTTCGGTTTCGCCGAAACCGAGACACTCGCGTTTGCTTAACCATGGTTTCGCTGAAACCGCGGACCGCGAGTGTCGGTCTTTTTCTTTGCGTTTTTTAACAATTTGGGTAGTCGGAGGATCCGACGGCATAATGTACGCAAATTCAGAGCCGAAAAACTGTTCAGCAAACTCCGACCGACGTCTAAGCGTTCGTCGGTTGAAAGAAGCACAGGCCGAACAGGCTGCTACGTCGTGGTCTGGGCCTAAACAAGGCAAACAGTAAGAGTGGAAATCTTTATGAGGTATTTGTTTCCCACAAGTTAAACAGTTATTGACTTTTTCTGACATCGGCTGAGGCAAGAAAGAGTCCCCAACGGGGTACTTAGCTTTTAGAAGTCTTCGAAGGAGTATTCGGTAGTAGTAATCTCTGGATCTGACCGACCGGCACTTGCGAACAGCTTCTGCTTTGGGCGCCACGCGGCAAGAAAGACTGAAGAAAATGGCGTCGGCTGATGCCTTTATACCCGAAGACCAGCAGAGATGACGTCGGGTGAAGTGCGACATCAGCCGAAGCCGGACCCGGACTTTGGAATCCGGTCGACCGAAGGGCTGCCTGACGACAGGACAACCCAGTTGTTATGACTGCAGATGCATCCATGAAGGACATCTAAGGGGAGTTCTTTGGTGGGGGGGTTTGAATATGAAGGTAAGGTTTGGCAGGGTTTGCAGCTGTGATTTAACAGTCTAAGGATGGAGAGGCTGTCTGTTGAATGTTTTGTAAAGCCTTGTATTAAGGTACTGTTCAACCTGTACAGAAACTATATCAAGCCAAGTGAGCAAATCGCCTTTGGAATAATAAAACTTTTTTCTTTCTTCACAAACTTGTGCCCCTGGTGCTTATGACTTGCACGGTATCATAACAGAAGGGCTACATAATGTAGTTTTGCTAATATAAACATTGTAAGATATAAAGAAACCAGCCCCCTTTCTTTACCTCTGTGAAGCAATAACTTCACAAATCAAAAAATAACTGTATCCCAACTTCCACAGTTCTGACATATATAAAGTTTTCCATAATTTAAAGTTACACCTTGGAAGATACCAAAGTAAGGCCTATGTAGCTACCTCTGAGGGACCATGTTCTATTTCAGTTCTGTAAAAATGCTTACACAAGAATAAGAATTGCTAGCTGTAATAATTAATAGGTAAAAAATATAACAATCAAAACATATGCAGTATTCAAGATAACCAAGAAATTATTCAGTCTTCGTGGTCTTTGTCCAGTACTAATCAGAAACAAGCTTTACAAGGAAAATACTGTTCATGTGTCAGATTAAGTACAAAAAATTATAAACCTGTCCAATGAACCATAACATGTAAACACATGGAATTTGGTTTATAACTTTTACAGAAAATGCCTCACAGCTACTGTACTGCAAACATTTAGAATGAAGCTGAAATGCAAAATAAAATGCAAAGTAAAAAAAAAAACCTGACATGCTTAGTTATTAAGAAACACAATGAAGCCTTAAAATCACATACATATTGAAGTATACATTTATTGACTGTTTGCATAATAACGGTTAGGATTTAGTAGGCATAAAATAAATCTCATTCCAGCAAAACTAACATCACGGATTCAACCAAGTTTCATGTTAGAAGAAAAAAGTACTCTTGCTTGAAACCATAAGAACTTTCAATGGTATGGACCATTAAAGTACTGCGGCACTGCATATAACTGAACTACATAAACCCATTTCATGCCTCCTACAATTTAAAATAAGAAGTTATGTACCTACCATAACGTTCCATGTTAGTTGTCTTCTCTCGCCTTCTTTCTTGCTTGATGGGGTTCGGAGCCGATCCCTCGGCTCCGACTCGGCACTTGCTAAGCTCGAGAGTCACTTTTACCAGCTCGAGGCAGCCCCATATCCCATGATGCAAGGCGGTAAGTACCCAGATCTCGTTTGATGACAAAGGGCAATAGCACCAAGCATAAAACACTTCCCAAAGGAAGAAAGAAAACTTACAGGATGGAAGAAGGACCAGGTCTGAATGGTCTTCAGCATAATAATTTCTTATAACAAGGTCTGTCCAGGCCTGGGGGAAGGAGGGAGGGTGCAAGAAAGAAGAGAGAAGACAACTAACATGGAACGTTATGGTAGGTACATAACTTCTTAATGTTAAGTTGTCAATCTCGCCTTCATTCTTGCTTGATGGGACCGCGTCCCTAGCACCTCTATCCTGGGTGGCTCAATGGAACAGACTCTTGAGGACTGTAGAGCCAAAACTGGCTCTGTCCCTGGAGGCCAAGTCCAATTTGTAATGGGAAACAAAAGTGTGAGGAGTGGCCCAAGTGGCCGCTGCACAAATAGTGTCTAAAGGAAGTCTAGCTTGAAAGGCTGTAGAAGTAGCTAAGCTCCTAGTTGAATGTGCTTTAGGTTTTGAGCACAGCTGTTTTCCCCTGAGCAGATAAATTTCAGAGATGACCGAAGAAAGCCATCTGGACAAGGTCACTTTAGAAACAGGAAGGCCTTTCTTATTATCCGCATAGGAAACAAAAAGTTGATCAGATTTTCTAAATTTTTTTGTTCTGTCCAAATAATATCCGAGTTGACGGTGGACATCAAGATAATGTAGTTTTTGTTCGGCTCTGTCTGAATAGTTTGGGAAAAATACAGGGAGATCAATGGATTGATTCAAATTGGTCTTTGAAGCGACCTTAGGCAAAAAGGTCGGATTAGTTCTCAAAGATACTCTGTCTTTGTGAAAAAACAAATAGGGGGGTCGAACCGATAGAGCATGAAGTTCAGACACCCTCCTGGCCGATGTAATAGCCACTAGGAATAAAGTTTTCCAAGAAAGAAATTTCAGGGAACAAGAAACAGCTGGCTCGAAGGGGGGAAGAATCAAGGATGTCAGCACTAAATTTAGATCTCACTGAGGAGGAGGATTCCTGATTGGAGGCTTTAGTAGGAAAATTCCTTTCAAGAAGGCCCTGCAGAGCCTATGGGACATATTATGATCTGCGACCCCGACATGAAAGTTGGAGATAGCAGCCAATTGAACTCTGACTGTGGAAGAAGAGGAGCCTGCATGAAAAATCTCTGCTAAAAAGTCCAGGACTGCCTGAACAGGGGCAGTGAAAGGATCAATATTCTTGGCCTTAGCCCAATAAGAGAAACGTTTCCATTTGCTTGTATAAATCCTCCTGGTAGAGGATTTTAAAGAAGCTACTATGATGTCTCTAACTGGGTTAGAGATCAAAGGAAGCCTGGCTAAGGAAGGAAGTGGAGCAACCATGCTGTGAGGTTGAGAGAAGGGATAGACCGGTGCAGCTGACCGGATTGGTGAACCAGAAGATCTGGTACTGAGTCCAGATGCCACGGCTGCACCAAAAGGTGACTATGGAGGAACGGGAACCAAACTTGTCGAGGCCAGTAAGGGGCAATGAGAATCAATTTGGCTCTCAAAACGGTAGCTTTCTGGATAACTTGAGGGATCAGAGGAAATGGAGGGAAGGCATAAAGAAGTCCCTGGGGCCAATCCTGGGTCAGAGCGTCTCTGGGGGGATGGCCTGATAGAGGGGAGAGACAGAAGAAGTCTGGGCATTTGCTGTTTTGGGGAGTAGCAAAAAGATCGCAACATGGACGACCCCATTCCAGAAATATCTCTTCCGCTATAGATTGCTTGAGAGACCACTCGTGAGGCATGAGAATAGCTCTGCTCAATCTGTCCGCTACAATGTTGGTTTTCCCAGGGATATGCGTTGCTACCAGAAACCGATGAGAGGAGATCGCCCATTGCCATAGTCTGAGCTTCGACACAAGGGGTAGGACTTGGTTCCGCCCTGTTTGTTGATATACCAAACTACAGACATGTTGTCTGTGTGGACTGCAATTGTCCCTACGGGAAGAAAGTCGTTGAGGGCTTGCAACGTTAAAAGCACTGCTCTCATCTCCAGGACATTTATGTGCAGATGGTACTCGAACGGCTGCCACGTCCCATGAACCATCCTGCCCTGATAATGCCCCCCCCACCCGATCAGGGAGGCATCCGTGGTGACATTGGCTATCGGGGATGGGGGTACAAAGTGTCTGCCTTGGTGAAGCTGAGGAGATGTGATCCACCAAGCAAGATGATCTTTGCAAGTCTGTGTCACCAGAATCTGGTGACGCATTGGAAGTTGTTGGTACGACCACTGTGTGAACAGCATCCACTGAAGAAGGCATGTAGAAGCGAGCCAGGGAAGAAGAGTAATGGCCGCAGCCATGAGGCCTAATACCTTTAGAACCATTCTGGCCTGTACTTTCTTGTTGGCTAGAACGATCCTGACATGAGTCTGAATGTCTGAAACTCTTTGATCTGTAAGGGTAGCTGACATCCGAACAGTGTTTAAGTTTGCGCCTATGAAAGTAATAGACTGGCAGGGCGATAAGGATGACTTTTCAAAGTTGATCGAGATGCCCAAATGAGAACAAAGATTTATTGTGTAATCCCTGGCTTGAATAAGCTGATGCCTGGTGGTGGCTGACAGGAGCCAGTCGTCGAGATACGGAAACACCTGGAATCCTTGACGTCTCAGGTGAGCCGTGACCACTGCCATGCATTTGGTGAACACTCTGGGGGCTGTAGTGAGACCAAAGGGCAGGGCTCTAAACTGGAAATGACTGGACCCCAGCCGAAAGCGGAGAAATCTCCTGGAGCGTCTGTGAATTTTGATGTGATAGTACGCATCCTGAAGATCTATTGAGCACATCCAGTTGTCCTTCTGTAAGAAGGGCAGAATTGACTGAAGAGTGACCATTCGGAATCTTGTCTTCCTCACAGACTTGTTGAGTCTGCTGAGATCCAATATTGGTCTCCAGTCTCCCGTCTTTTGGGGACCAAAAAGAACCTTGAGTAGATTCCGGGCTCTGAATGGTCTGTTGTAACTGGCTGAATGGCTCTTTTTTGCAGTAGTTTTGAGACTTCTAACTCTGCAATTTCCCTTAGACCGGGTGGTACATCTGGAAGGGAATTTGAGGGAAAGGACTTTCCTCGAAAGGAATTATGTAACCCTTGGATATGATCGACTGTACCCATCTGTCTTGAGTGAGGGAATGCCAGGCTTCTGGGTACAGTGATAATCTTCCCCGACTGCCTCCAAGGAGGGACAGCCGGGCAACATCTCAGGGATGCTGAAAGGGCTTGTCAGAGAGAGGCTCTCTGTTTCCCTGGTTTTTGGACCCCCTCTGCCTCTAGAGCGTCTGTTGTTGTTACCCCTCTGCCTCTAGGGGTAAACTGACCACGTGAATCCGTGACTCCTTGGGATTTGCGGAACCACATTCTGCCACCTTTCTGTCCTTCGGGCTAAGGTCTAGAAGGGGTGGAAAACGGACTCCTGGCAGAAAGAGTCTTGCCGTCCTGCTCACACCTGGTCAAAGTTTCCTTCACTTGAGGGCCAAACAAAGCTGACCCATCAAAGGGAGAGTTTGTGAAGGACGCCTTAAAGGGATCTGCAAAGTCACATAGCCGCATCCAGGCTTGGCGTCTAAGAGCCACACCTGTACCTGCGGCCCTACTCTCCATCAGCAGCATATGATATTAGCCGCATGGAGGAGTTTGCAATGGAATTAAGGGTTCCTAGCTGCGAAGCAATTTTGTCTTGAGCCCCTGCAGCTGTAGGATCCTGTACTACTTCACCCAGCTCCTTAAGGATATCCCTCTGGAGTCTGGTGAAGTGACATAGGTAATTCAGTGAACGCATAGCAAAGGTCGCTGAGGAAAACATCCGCTTACCGTACCTATCCATGGTCCTAGAGTCCTTATTAGGAGGATGGACGGGTACGGAAGGATCTGCAAGTTCCTTCTTGGTGGCAGCAGCCACCACCATGGCATCAGCGGGGACACCCTTAGTGAGGAATTGCTTGTCACACGGGGCAGTGATAAATTTTGAAGGCCTCCTAGGGACTGGCTCTACAGAGTCAGGAGCAGCCCACTTCGGGCAATAACCTGCATAAGGGGTCGAAGGCGGAGACACCCAGGAGGTGGAGGGCCGAGATCCAAACGCCTCTAGGTATACTGACTCATCCTCAGAGGGATTATTGGTGGGCCAGTTTCCCCTCTGTCTAAGGAGTTCTAGGATGTCTGAGAAGGAGACATCCTCAGAGGGGATCGATCCCTCTGACTCATCAAAGTCAGTATCTGAAGTGATAGACTCGGGAGTCTACGTGTTTCCTCTTACAAGTCCTTTTCCTAGGAGGATCTCCCGAAACATCAGGAGAATCCTCGGAAGAGGGGGAAATTCCCAATGGGGAAACCTGAGGCGGAGGATCTCTGGGTCCTGTAGCAAGAGAAGTGGCAGAGATGTCAACAGGCACTATAGAGGGAGGAGCTAAGGGAACAGACTGCTGGCTGATACCAGTGGCCAGCACACTCTTCATCACCTCGAATGCTCCCCTCCCAGGCAGGTCCGAGAGAACCCGTTCGAAGAGCTAGGAACTCCAGGGACCACCGAAAAGGAAGTCTCCGAGGCAGATGTCGGAGCCGAGCTCACCAAGGCCGAGGCTCCAAGGGGAAGAGCGGGTTCGGACAAGGGTCCGATGCCACTCACCCCCTCGGAGGAGACCATGGAAGCCCGGCCACCGAATCCCTCTAAGGAAGGTCTCGAAGAGGAGATAAGAGTAGAAGCTGAAGGGACAGAAGGGGGTATCCGTCCCTCAGCCGTAGCAGTAACCATTCCCGAAGACTCCAACTCCAAGCTCTGGGGTAGAGTTGAAGGAGGAACTGTAATGGGGTGTGGACCAATAGTAGTCTGTTGAGACGGACTATGTAACATTTGGGCCAGTGCCTGTGACTTAAGTAATCTACTGACCACTCTCTCTAAGTCATGGTCCGAAAGCCTGGATGACCTTGAAGATCGGCTCCGATGACTCCGTTCCGAGAGGAGAGGTGAAGCCGGAGCCGAAAGTAACGGCTCCAAGGAAGGAGACCTCGACCTCTTCCTCGAAGGAGCCATCGGAACCGATGAAACTATTGAACCTGTCGGAGCCGACAACTTATCGGAGCCGACAGGTAGCCTCGATGCATCGGCTCCAGCCGGAGCCGATACAGCCACAAAAGTAACGGTGTCGGAGCCGATCGGAGCCTGACACCGATGCCTGTGCCACATGGCGGTCGGAGCCGATCGGAGCAGACACCGACGTGGTCGATGCAGAATCGGCACCGATAGCCATCGGTGCCGAAGGCTTGGTTAAGCCAGAATCGGCTCCAGCCGGCGATCTCGACTCAGAACGAGTCGGAGCCGAGGCCGCAGGCTTTGACACAGAAGCCTGGGCCTTGGAAGACTTGGCAGTCTTAGGTGGAGCCGACTTAGCCGGAGAGCCCTCCGGCTTAAGAAGGCCCCTGAGTATTAATTTGTTTCTTCTTTCCTGCAGGACTCTCTGGCTGAAAGAATGACATATAGCACAGGAGTCCTGCAGGTGAAGAGGCCTCAGGCAATAAAGGCAAGAAGTGTGACCGTCTGTCAGAGACATCTTCTGACAGCACGAGTCACACTTCTTAAAGCCTGAGACCCTTTCTTTTGACATGGTGTAACACAAGCACACACACACACCAGTCAAAGAATTTAAATTTAAGTATACCAAAAAGGTATAACTACAAACACACACACACACACCTTAACAGGGGGGGGGGATGGGATGGGTAAAGTCTGACTAAAAAAATAATAAGAGACAGACAAATTTCTGTCAGAAACAGTTTAAAACTATATAAAAACTAACAATAAGGGGTTTTTAAGTTAAAAGGGGCTAAAATAGCGAATTAGTAAATCACTTACCAGGAGCTGGTAAAAGGAGGACCTCATAAGCGAAGCGGCAAACGAGATCTGGGTTACCGCCTTGCATCATGGGATATGGGGCTGCCTCGAGCTGGTAAAAGTGACTCTCGAGCTTAGCAAGTGCCGAGTCGGAGCCGAGGGATCGGCTCCGAACCCCATCAAGCAAGAATGAAGGCGAGATTGACAACTTATCATCAAAACTATTTTCCATACTCATCTTCAGTTCCGCTGTGGCGACCCCTAACCATTTGAATCTTTCCCAAATAAAAGTTGCTCACATCATCAACAACCACAAAATGTCCAGTAAATCAAACTTTACTAGAAAGGTACATCCCTCCAAGCCCCCGGATCTGAGGCATCAGGACAAATGTCAGTCTCCAGAGTTGTAATTTTCGATAGATGTGCACTTCACTCTTGCAATTTTGCAAAAATCCGGAACACATTTACCAGCAAAAAAAAAAAAAAAAAAAAAAAAAAAAAAAAAATCAGCCAAACATCTCAATCTCAATTTAAAAACAAAGTAAAATGCAAATTCCTTAGCACTCCCTCGCTGCAACTGCAAAGCCACCTTCATGCTGCAATCTACAAAACCAAGCCATTCGGCTACCACCAAACCACCCTAAATCTGCCAACCTATGCTTTTTTTTTTTCTTTTAAACTCTACCAACCTCCCATTTTTAATTCCTCTACTCCATGTATACCCACTTAAAACTCACTCTTCCAAACTACCTTACAATCTTCAATTTGCGCAACTTACTTTCTCAGATAAAATACTATCTCAATCCATTTCCACACAGCTCAGCAACCCTTGGCTGCTTGCCTGTGCTTAGAGAAGAGTTGCCATTGAATTCAGCGCCATCCAGGCAAAGATAAGTTAAACTGTATTGCTGCACTTGTTTTTCACTGCTTAAGTGATTGCTGCTTGTATTTTGCAACTTTCTGAGCATTTAAAGTGTATTTTTTGCTTAAATCACCTTTTCTCCTTTAATGGTTTGGTACTTGAATCGTTCTGTCTTATAATCGCCTTGTAGAGAGTCCATTTAGCTAGGAAAAAAGTTTGTTGCACTGCAATGGAGGCTTTTTTTTTGCAGTGTTGTTACAAGTTACATTAATAGGACTAAGGTGATCTACCTTATGGCAAAAGGTGTTTGCCTGAACTATCTGAACTGGAAAGCACTTCAGAAGGGCTCAAAGTGTACTTGTTTTACTGGCCAGATGGCTTAGGAATTGGAATTCACCTTCACTTCTGCTTTAATAAATTAGACACGTTTGTACTGTACTGCTCCCCACACAACCACGGTTGACAGTACCCTAGATGTATGTGCCTGGACAGTCAAGTTTACCTATAAAAACAAGTACTAGGTCTCTAAGCTGTTATTTATTGAAGCACTGCATGGAGTTAAGCTCAGAGCAGCTATTTGTGCATCAGATAGCACTAACACCATCTAAAACCATATCTTTGCACTATTCAACTCTTGTCCCTAACCCTAGAGACTACTTTAGGAGATCTCTGCAAAACTTGGTCCTTAAACTCTAACAGCACACCCTGAGAGAGGTCTAGATAGCATGGATATGCAATTTCCAAACGTCACCATAGCCAATTTGGTAGAAATGGTCTCATGCAGACAGACAACCCTTTAAGCCTTAAAAAACAACAGTGTCAGAGATGGGAATACACAAATTACTTGCAGCTAAAAATATCTCTTACAAACAAGGTTGTCAAGACGAACACACGCACTACATCCACCATACATATTGTCCACCACATACGTAAACCATCTTACGTTGAGGCATGAAAACGGAATATCTCCAAATCTCAGACCTTTTAAGCCAGCAAATGGCAACATCTATCCTCAGCATTTTGTAAAGTACACACCAAGCACCACACAAGTCTACACCCAATGGACCCCTGAAAGCAAAGCCCATATGGCAAGCAAATGACTACCCCAGGACACTTGTCATAAGGGACGTCACTCTATAACACACAGATGCACCATTCATTCTGGACAACGAGAAGATAACAGTCAGTTGCTTATCTGCATCCAGGATCCATCAAGTTACACACGCATAAGTTTTTGCACCACAAGTACAAGTATGATTCTATCACAGCCAGTGTGGGCATAAATTACCAAATACGTACCTCTCTGGACTATATGAAGAGAAACATTGCGGAACTCTATCGATATTTGTCTCAGACAGGTAGGTGTCTTGCGTTGAGCACCATTCTACCTTCACCAAGGAGAATGCCACAGTATGAACCAAAAATGATTTACTTTAATAAATTGCTTAGTTTCTGGTGTCAGTCTAGGAGGGTTCAATATCTACCACACTGTTTTGCCAAAGATGGCCTGCATCTGCCCCATCTCGGGCTTCTGGATTTTGGCTAAAACATTATTCCCCTCTTACAGCATTTTATAGACAATGTCAAAGTAAAGTGCAGTGTGTACCTACCATAAATGTAGATGTTAGGGTGCATTCACTGTTGCAGTCATTACACTTGGGTTATCCTGCTGGCAGGCTACCCGCAGTCGGCCTGAATTCCAAAGTCCTGGTCCGGCGTCGGTTGCTGTCGCCTCTTCCCTGACGTCAGTGCGCCAGGGGTATTTAAGATGCAGCCGACGCCATTTTCTTCAGTTTTTCTTGCCCCAGATGTCAGGTGCCCCCAAGAAGGTAGGCAATACATATTGCTAATAAAAACATACAGTAAAATAAAACCAATATCTTCATCTACAAGCAAATACACCACATAGGTTGTATAGGATAGAAAAGTATAGATAAGTCCCAGCAAAGAAAGGGGGATGGAGGGTGGGTAACCTGGACTGAAACAGTGAATACACTCGAACATCTACATTTATGGTAGGTACAAAACTGTACTATGTTCATCGTGTTTCACTGTTGCAGTCATTACACTTGGGTTGAATCCCAAAGCTGAGGTAAGGCAGCTGGGTCTAAATAGGATTAGGAGTGGCTATGAGGCCCTGCAGAACTGCAGTGGCAAAGCCTGCTCTGGATTTAGAGTAAAGAGGTAAGTGATAATGCTTGGCAAAAGTGTGCACTGAACTCCAAGTTGCAGCCTCCAAAATTTCCTTGGTTGGTACTCCTCTGAGAAAGGCTGCTGAAGTAGCTGCTACCCTGGTAGAATGTGGCCTAATATTCTTTGGCACTGACTTTCAATGCTGTGCATAGCAGAAATGAATGCAGTGTCCTATCCATTTTGAAATAGTCTGCTTTGAGATAGCCTTTCCTTGTGATCCTGCAGCATATGCTACAAACAGTTGCTCAGTTTTTCTGAAAGCTTTTGTTTTGTCCAAGTAGAAGCGTAGCTGCCTGTGTATGTCCAAAGAGTGCAGAAGTCTCTCCCCTTTAATTTTGGGGATTTGGATAAAATGTTGGCAAATGAATGGTTTGGTCAACAGCCACACTGGATACTACCTTTGGCATAAATGTTGGGTTTGTCCTTAGAGAAACCCTGTCCAGATGAAAAATGATAAAAGGTTCCACTGCCATTAATGCCTGTAACTCTAGGAGCAGAGCAGTTTTCCATGATAAGAATTTTATATCAGCTGTATTGGATGGCTCAAAAGGAGGCAGTGTGAGCTTTTCCAAGACAAAGTTGAGGTCCCATGTAGGTATCGGTGCTCTCCTTGGGGGTCTTGTGTTTATTGCCCCTCTGAGGTACTGTCTTAGCAGTGGATGAGAGAAAACAGGAGGTTCCGTATTGTAATGAGCTGAAATGGCAGAGGCATGGATCTTAATTGATGAGAAGGATAGGCCTTTGTCCAGCATCTCAGTTAGGTATTGTAAAATCTGAGGAATATTTGGAATAAGTGGTTCAAGTCCTTGTGCCCAGTTCCAAGTACAGAATCTCTTCCATTTTTCTGCATAAGATTTCCTGGTGCTGGGCCTCCTGGCTTCCAAAATGACATCCATAACAGCTTTAGAGAAAGGTGTGTTCTGAGTGGCTATATTATCTGCCATGCAGCCAGATTTAAGGTTCTGAGTTGGCTGTGCAGGATCTGGTTATTTTGTTGAGTCAGAAGATGAGGAATTTGCGGTAAAGTCCAGGCTGGGCCTCGAGACGAGCTCTTTAGGATTGGGTACCAGTGATGGCATGGCCAGTCTAGGGCAATCAGAATAATTTTTGGCTTCTCGTCTGACTTTTAGGAGGACCTTGGGAAGGAGAGGCAGTGGTGGAAAGGCATAAACTGTTAGGGTTTTCCAGATGAATGACAGAGCATCCACTTTCCATGCTTGTGAGTGATAAGTCCTTGTGCAGAATTTCTGTAGTTGGTAGTTGTGAGGGGAGGCAAAAAGATCTAGGTCTGGGCAACCCCATTTCCTTGTTATCATGCTGAAGACCTGTGGATTTAGTTTCCACTCGTGAGGGTCCATGAGGTTTCTACTTAGTTTGTCTGCCAGAGTATTTTTCTTTCCTGGCAGGAATTGTGCCTGTAGATGTACTTGGTAGGTCAGTGCTGTGTTCCACAAAGTCATGGCTTGCCTGCAGAGGGGGTAGGAATGTGTGCCCCCTTGCTCGTTTATGTACCACATAACTGTAGTATTGTCCATCTTTAGTAATAGTTGTCCTGGATGTAGTAGTTCTTTGAAGGCTGTCAGGGCATTCTGTACAGCAAGCATCTCTTTTTGATTGATATGAAGATGCATTTGGTCAGAGGGCCACGTGCCCTGAATACATTTTCCTGCCATGTGTGCCCCCCAGACATAATCCGATGCATCTGTTGTCATTGTTTGCCTGACTGTGGGTAAAGTGAAAGGTTGTCCCTTGTTATGGTGACAGGCCATTGCCCACCATCGAAACTCCTGTTGCAGGCAAGGAATAAGAGTTATTGTTTCCAGGCTGTGGCAATGTTGAGTCCAAACACTTTTTAGATACCATTGTAGCTTCCTCATATGCAGTCTTGCATATGGAATTAGCAGGGTGCCATGAAGCCCAAAGCCTGCAGAATTTTTCTTGCAGGTAGTTGGGTTTTTGTTGCCATCATTTGAAAGTAATGAGTCAGTTGCCTTTGCTTGTCTGGCGTGAGATAAGCCATCTGGTCAGTTGTATTTAAGCTTGCACCCAGGAATATTATCTCTTGAGAGGGCACTAGTTTTGATTTCTTTTCATTTACTGTGTACCCTAGGCAAATTAGTAATCTTTTTACAAACGCCAGATGCTTTAATAGAATGTCCTTGCTCTCTGCTTGAATAAGGCAGTCATCCAAGTAGGGATATATTTGAATTCCTTTTTGTCTGCAAAATTGCAATTACTGGTGCCAGGCATTTTATGAAGACCCTGGGTGCAGTAGATACGCCAAAGGGCAGTGCAGAGAATTGGTAATGCACTGAGCCAGCTATGAATCTGAGGTATCTTCTGCAAGATTGTCTGATTGGGACATGCACGTATGCCTCTGAGGTCCAAAGTAACTAGCCAAGCCTTCCTGCCCAGCATGGGAAGACGTTGCTGCAGTGTCAACATTTTGAAACATCCAGGAAAGTATTTAGAATTGACAGGTACAGAATTGGTCTCCAGGCTTTGTCCTTTCTGGGTACCAAGAAAAGTCTTCAGTAAAATCCTTGCCCCTGTTCTTGCTGTGGTACCTTTTGAATAGCTCTCATATCCATGAGAGCAGAAATTTGTTTTTGCGCCTCTGTCCATTGATTTTGTGGCAGGTATGGCATACCTTTTGGCCTTGGTAGGGTGTGAAAATGGAACCTGTAACCCTGAGAAACAATATTCAGCACCCATTTGTCCTGGGTGATCATGTGCCAATTTTGTGAGAAAAGTGCTTTTTCCCCCTAAGGGTGCTGCCAAAAGGTAAGTGCTTGGCATTTGTAGAGGGAAGTCATTGTGACTGTTTCCTATAAGGTTGTGATTGGTCTTCTCCGCCTTTGGGAGCTGAAGTACCCCATTGTTTAGATCTGTATGAGCCTTGGGGCTGAGATCTGCCTCTTGGGCGTCTGTATCTGCCTCTTTGTGGCCTGTCTGACACTGGAAAGGACCAATTTTTAGAAGGCCAGTTCCTGCTAAATCTAGGTGGCTGAACCTGTAAGAAATCCTTTACTGTCTGCATCGATTTTGCTTTATCCTTCATTTTCTTTAACACCTCTTCTGCCTTAACACCAAATAAAGTATCATGCTGTAATGGAGCATCCAATAATTTTGCTTTAACATGATCAGGTAAACTTTGTTCTTTTAACCAAGCATGCCTTCAAATGACAGAGCCTGTAACTGCGGCTCTGCAAGAAGCCTCTAATGAATCAAAACCACATTGCAGAATATGCTTTCCCACTTGTTCAGCTGCATGCAATAAATCCTGCATTTCCTTATTGTCAGGACATTCTTAGATTGTAAGCATTTTCTGTTTTAGCAAAGACATTCGGTATTGTTGATATTTAAGCATGTGAAACTGGCAGTTTAAAGCCCTTACAGCTAAAGTAGCAGAAGTGTAAACTTTTCCCCTCATCTATCCAGTGCTCTAGAATCCCTATCAGAGGGAACAGGGTTTTTTGCAGTGGAAGCCTTGACCCCCTTTGGGACCCTGTGAAATTGTTTCTGGGTCAGCAGCAGGGTTTTTATAAAGAAATTTATGAGAGTCTGGGACCCTGTAGTACCTATCTGGCTTGACTGATGCAGGGGGTAAAAAAAAATCAGAAGACAAACGGGATTCAGAAAAAACATCAACAATATCTAGTACAGGAGGGATAGCAAGGGGCCTGTGCTGAGGCAGTAAAAGAAAGTCCCTGAGCCTTTTCTTGGATTCTGAATAATCCTGGCTCTCCCAATGGAAATACTCCCTCATGGTGTGCAGGGTTTCCCCAAAAGAATAATCCTCAGGAGGAGAGGCTGAAGGGATTGATTCTTCAGCATCAGAGTCCTCATAGGGAGGAAGAGAGAATATCCCTATTCTGAAGAGGAATCAGAGGAAATGGAGACCTGGTCAGAGGAGTCATAGTCAATGTCTTGCCTAGGCCTTTTATCAGGAGGGGGATGGGAACCCCTGATTAAAGTAATTAGGTCTTTGGCCATTTTAAGCATCTGTTTCTTTGGCATGGATGACTGTTCTGGAGAATGCTGTACTTGTTTCCTTGTCTTTAGTGGTGTTTTAGACTTTGCCTTGGCTGCTGAAGTGGACTTGATAGTAAGCTGTGTAGGTCTGAAAACACCCTCAGAAGCCGATGCCTGCTCAGCGGCTCCGGACCCATCTGAGGGAATAGTTTCAGTAGGCCCAATACATTGAGTTTCCAGAGGCCTAGCTGTCTCTACGTGGGAGTCGGAGGCGGCCAGTGGCTCTGAGGTAGCAGGTGTCAGGGGCTGCGACAGCGCCTCACTGAGAACCAGCGACTGGCCTAGAAGAGGCTTCGTCATCGGTTTTGCATCTCAGATGCCTGTCCTTTTCTTTGTCTCTGCGTTTTTTATGAATTTCGGTCGTCGGTTGTTCCAACGGCATTATGTAGGTTAAACCTTCGGCCAAAGTAATGTAAAGCAAAATCAAACCAACACTTAATAGTGCGTTGGTTGAATCTAGCACAAAACCGACAACTAGCAACGTCGTGGTCAGGGCCTAGGCAAGGAATACAGCAAGAGTGAAAATCCTTATGAGGTATTTGCTTCCCACAAGAAATACAATTGTTAACTTTTACTGACATCTGTCTGGAGCAAGAAAAAAAGTTTCCCCAACAGGGTACTTGGCTTTATTGAAGACTTCGGTTCTGAAATTCAATTTCGAAAATCTCAGGAGTCGGCTGACTGGCACTTGCGAACTGCTTTTGCTTCGGGCACCGCACGGCAAGAAAAACTGAAGAAAATGGTGTCGGCTGCATCTTAAATACCCCTGGCGCACTGACGTCAGGGAAGAGGCAACAGCAACCGACACTGGACCAGGACTTTGGAATTCAGGTCGACTGCGGGTAGCCTGCCAGCAGGATAACCCAACTGTAATGACTGCATCATGATGAAGATCAAACCTACCGACAGAGGAAATAAAACCCACAGGAACCTAAAGGTGTTACTCTTCAGTGCTAGAAGCCTTAACAAGAAACTCCAAAGCTTACAAGCTCTCCTCACTCTGGAATAAAGACATCTGTGCCATTACCAAGATAATGGTTTAAAGCCACAAAAAGGTACTTGGCGAATGCAAAGCTATAGTGCCTTCTACACATTCAGACCATCAGCCACACAGACGAGGACTAAAGGTGGAGGGGGTCTCTATCCACACTGGAAAAAAATACACCTTAAAGAGGATGACACCCTGGAGTTTATCGAAGTGCAAATCACCCTAGAGTCCCATACCATACCCTAGCAAGCTACAGGTCACAATCTATGCCACAAGAATCCTACAACTCTTATCTAGACCTACTGGAGGCACCCTCCATCCAACTAAAGACTCTGTTTATGGGAGACTAACCCTATACAGACTGGGAAATGTACACTGCCTTCAACTTGCAGGCACAACGTTTCCTGAACTTTATAATAAATGCAAATGCCCTTGATCAGCTAGTGCACACTCTAACCAGAGTCTGAAAAATACTGGAACTAGTCCTCACCAATATGGAAAAGTACTGCACCCAGCACCAGACCCAGCCCTACCCTTCCCACATCCTCACTGGTGAGGTCAGATCACAAAGCTGTCTCCTCTGAAATAAAAATCTATGTACAAACATGTAAATGGCTGCATAAAAACTGCTGTACCAACCATAAGTAAGCCCAAAAACAAACCACACCAGTGGGCTCCTAATATAAATGGGACATATAACGAAAGGAAAAACAGTTTGATCAAAATCAAAAAGAACAATTCTCATAATGAGAAGAGATAACTAATTAAACTAAGCAAGAAGGGGACTAATTAAATCAAACAAGGCCAATAGGAAGGTCAAAGCAACCTCTCAGGCTAAAGACAACCACAAGGCTTTCTACAGCCATGTCTGAAACCTCAAAGGTAGCACGCATCAGTGTGCTGAACTAGTAAGTAAATGCTACCACCTTCACTGAGCAGAATGACACAGCAAACCCGCTGGTTGACAAATTCAGCTCAGACTTCACTCCCACTCTCCCCTCTTCCCATCCAATTACACACACCCCTAATAGGAAGGAGTAGGTTATGGCAGTGCTTATAAGGTAAAAAGCACTGCCTCAATGGGGCCCCAACAAAATCCCGGGCTGTCTCCTAAATAGTCTGAGATATGAAATATCTGGACCAATTAAGTCACTTTTCAACTACAGCTTCAAAACAGGCTACATACCAAAAGAATGGAAGATGCAATGGTTATCCCACCTTCACAAGGGTAGACCATCAATCGACCCCAGAAACTATACATCTATTACACTAACTAGTCTAATACGTAAAGCAATGGAACTGACTTATCATGGAAATGATGAACAAAGGTAACCAATAGAGACTATTCCCAACCCAGTTTGGTTCTATCAGAGGAAGATCATGCCTACTCAACATGGCAGACTTTTTTGAGAAGGTAATCAAGGCAACAGATGAAGGGAAATGGTGCATATTGTCTACTTTGGCTGCAGTACCTCAGTGGGTGGTTGTACTGAATGCCTTAGCCAGATCAAATTCACCAAACTATGCATAAATCCATACATGGACTATGTACTGCCAGCTGACTCACAGATATGATCCAGGAAATCAGGACTTGGAAGACAACCTCCACCAAGAGGCTGAACACCAGGGGTCCATGCTGGGCCCACTCCTGTTTTGACATTTACTTCTCAGAAATCAAGGCTAATGACAAGGGCCTCTGGCTCACCAAGTTCTCAGATGACCGCAAATTGGGAGCCATCATAAATTCCCTTAATGACTCCCAACATCTTGCAAGAAGGTCCAACACAGACAAATGACAGGTGTCAAAGCCACAGTTTAAAACTTAATGCAGACAACTGCACTACAGTTCCTTTTGGGAAAACGTCAAAACAGACAAACTACTCCATTGATAAGACACCCTTAAGAGCTGATCTAGTAGTTGGAGATCTATGAATATATGTAAAAACTAAAATGTCCTTTGATCGATATCAGACCCAGGCATACGCAACAGTTGGAATGCCCACTGAAATTCCTCACCAAGTGGCACATTGTCTATACAGACCGTCTTACAGTCCTGTCTCTATACTCTTGTCTCCTAGAGGTCCCCAAGAAGTGATCTGTACCTTAGCATGTAAGGCATCACATCTGTAAAATGAACAGCAACAGAAAAATTAGACCCAGGGATTTAAACTTTACTCGTAACATAAACAGAACATGCTAGTGAAACAGATGGGTCTCAAAGATCCCCTTGCCATGGAACAGGTTTCCCATCCATGTGAAGCAGAATCCATCCCTAACCCTATTCAAACATAACCTTGGCCAGTGAATAGGAAATCGTAAATTCATATAGGGGCTGGCCCCCATGTCTCTTATAGACAGAGGCAGACAGTAAACATTTCCCAGACAATACTGGATGGCAAATAGTAAATTCACTCCTGGACAGCCCCCCGTGTCTCCTATAGACAGAGGCCAACTGTAAACATTCCCCAACCAATATACCCCCCCCACATAACTTTTTAGCAACCCTCTAATATACCCCTCCTACTTAGAGACACATATTATAAGAGGACGCAATTGGATTGGGCTGTACAGCTAGGCTTATAAAGGCCCTGGTGGTAGGTAGTCTAGTATATACCTATAAACATATATACCTATAATAACAAAGGATTATAAAAATGTGGCAAGTCTAACAGTTCCCATGACTTAACATGATGTAATCACAAATTATACACCTTTACTGGATTTTATTTAGTGTTCACCTAGACAGAAATGTCTTAGATGGCTAACTTTATAGGATCCTAGGAGGTTACTAGGCTAATGGCCCTACGGCCCTTACAAACCTAGCCAAGTAAAAACCATGTTCCCAAGAAGATCAAGGCATTAATTAGAAGTCAACAACTACTGCCCCTGTTCAAAAGGGACACAGGTGAAACTCCCAGGGTGACTTTGTGATTTCCCATCCAGTCATCCAAATTACACTTAAACAGGGTCAGTGAGGGGCTCTGCTTCACCTGAATTGGAGTTTGTTCCAGAGGAGAGGTAACCTCTGTGAATCATATCAGTCTCTCCAGTAAGTCCTGTTGATGTCACATTGTCACATACTTGGTTGAGTTCCCTAGAGCAAGTGCATCTTATACCATTTGATTTATGAATGTGAGCAATTCCATTAGAGCAGGATCTGAGATTGCTTTATATGCAAGGCAGAGGTCACCTCTGAGTAGTCTGTAACACAGAGTATAGTGAAAATGATTTTAGTCTGTCAACGTATGACACATGCTGAAGACTGTGAATTTTCTTTGTAAGAAACCTTTAAGGTCTTTCCAGTTGCTGCAGGTGGCTGTGGTAAGTACACACCAAAGGTAGCACTGCACTCTGTTATTGGTCTGATGACTGAGGAGTATGGGGGGGGGGGTGTTATAACCTGTTTTGTTCTGGATCCAATGCCCTTACTTATGAGATTAGCGATGTAGAAAGTTTTTAAACCACTGTGGAGACATGGTGGTCACAGGAAAGGTTGCTATCAACCTATGTGCCCGAATATCTCACCACTGATTGCTACATTAATAACACCATAAGCACGCAATCTGCAGGGACGTCACTCTTGCCAAAGGGAATGATGTATTTTTTTTGCATCGAGTTTTAGCCCATGACTTTGGCTTCAGTTGTTTGTCCAAGTCCCTCTTGTAGGGATGTTGACATCATTTTGGGACACTATGACTGCACCTAGTTTGCAATCAGCAGCAAACTTAATCAGCCAAAAGGCCTTTTGTTCTAGCCTGTACATCCGAGAAATAGATTCCAAACAACAGGGCCCCAGCACTGATCCCCATGGAACACCACTGGTTGAGGGTCTGCTGGTGGAGGCAAAGTGACCTATTTTGACTGTGTGTGTTCTACCGGTAAGCCAGTTTGCAACCCACCTGACAATATATGGGTTGATCTCCAGTTGGGTGAGTTTATCATTGATGTCTGAGTGGGGAATAGTATCAAAGGCCTTGGCCATGTCCAGCTAGGCTGTATGCATGGATCTTCCTTCGTCCAGGGCTTTGGTGACTGTCTCAAAGAAGTCCATCAAGTTCAAGGGGTAGGATCTCCCTTTAATGAAGTCAAACTGGGTTGGGTCAAGCGTTTTGAAGACTACTTTATCTTTGTTGATAAGGTCCATGATCATTTTTCTCTTTTATATTTTAAATTCATCCTTTACTTCATGTTTATAAGCACCTACTTGTAAACTGGAGCTTTTCTTTAAATACATTGTTTAATGCTTGCTTATAAATTGGAGCTTTTCTCCCTGGGCCTCCGCTGGGGTTTGCAGCAACTCAGTCAGACTTTCTTAAAAAACAAAAAGTAAATAAGCAAGTAAATAAATAAATATTAAGGAAGCTAGAGCTAAGCCAATCGAAACAGGTACCAGTTTATTAATCGTTTGAGAGTGGTGGTTTGTAGTACACTGGTTTATGCTATTTAAAGGAAGGAAACTTTTGGACAGATCTTGATCATCTACATAAATACTCTCTAAAAATGGATAACTTACCTAGAGTGAAGGAACATATGGAAATTATATCTCCCTGTATCTGCTTCCAGGCTCTTGTATTTTTTCGCTCTTGTATTTTTTCTTCCAAAGACTTTAAACAGACCCAAAGTAATTGAACTTTCAAGGAACTCAGACCATGTCTGAGGCATACTGTCTTTGTCCATCACAGCAGCTCTAGTAACACAACTGGCTGCATCTTCTGCATATTTTAAAGCCTGAAGATGCAATGACTTAGCATTCTAATCAGAAACGATTCTTACGCGCTCTCTCTCATACATTAACAATTACTTCTAATAATACTATAAAAAGAAGTTATGTACTTACCATAACGTTCCATGTTTGTTGTCCTTAATCTCACCTTCCTTCTTGTTGGTTGGTTTCGGAGCCGAACCTCGGCTCCAACTCAGCCATATTCAAAAGCTCGAGAGCTTCCAGTGGCTCGGGGCTAGTCCTTCTCTCATCATGCCTAGTGCTAGTTACCCAGACCTTATTTGTGATAACCCATAATATTAGGCCACAATGTGTACATATATAAGCTATAGACATATCTAACAAAAAATATATGTATATGTATATAAGAAGAAACCCTCAAGCTATAAGTAGAAATTCTTATTCTATCCAACTCATAAGGCAGGAAGGGAATCAAGGCATATATAGCCTAATATGGATAATTCCTCTCGATCCTCCAGGAGGGGGAAGGAGGGTGGGATACAAGAAGGAAGGCGAGATCAAGGACAACAAACATGGAATGTTATGGTAAGCACATAACTTCTTTATGTTATGTTGTTCCTATCTCGCCTTCCTTCTTGTTGGTTGGGACAGTGTTCCTAGCACCTTCTTGGGTGGCTCAATGAAATATACTCTTCCAGAACAGGGCATCCTTTGGTTCCACGGTTCTGGAGGCCACATCTACTTTGCAATGAGTAATGAAGGTAACCCACGTAGCCACTGCACAAACTGAGTCTGAAGGTAGTCTGGCACGAAAGGCAGTAGAGGTAGACAAAACAGTTAGTTATGTATTCACCATAACGATCGATGTATGTGGTCCATCTCGCCTACATTCTTTACTCACGGGTTCGGAGCAGAAAATCGGCTCCGACTCGGCCAACTATTTCTCTAGCACGAAGTCTCTAATTGGCTGGGCTAACCCGGTATCCCAAGATGCACCTCGCCCTAGCCCCAGATCTTGTTTATAACCATACCAAACATAACCCATACACAACCAACACTGGAAGGAATTCCAGCCAAGGAAGAAAAAGCAACTGACCTTGAAGGGTTCACAGAGGAAAGATTCCTCCAAATCCTCTAGGAAGGGGGCAGGTGGGAGGGTACGTAAGAATGTAGGCGAGATGGACCACATACAATCGATCGTTATGGTGAGTACATAACTAACTGATGTTATGTGGTCCTATCTCGCCTACATTCTTTACTCACGGGACAGCGTCCCAAGCACCTCTATCCTGGGAGGCTCATAGGAAGATCCTCCCGAGAACCGTGGAACCAAAGGAAGCCCGGCCCCTAGAAGCCACGTCCAGCTTGTAATGAGTAATAAAGGTGTGAGGAGAAGCCCAGGTGGCCGCAGCACAAATATCATCCAATGAAAGCCTGGCATGGTAAGCTATCAATGTAGACATTGCCCTGGTAGAGTGAGCTTTGATGGGAAAGGGTAAACTTCTGCCTGCTGCCGAGTAGATGAAGGAAATACAATCTTTGATCCATTTAGAAATTGTGCACTTGGAAATAGGACAACCTGCTCTGTCCTCTGAGAAGGACACGAACAGTTGATCAGACTTCCTAACATGCTTAGTCCTGTGTAAAGAGAACCTCAGTTGTCTGTGCACATCCAACTGATGGAATCTGAACTCTGCTTTATTGGAAACGTTTGGAAAGAACACTCGTAACTCAATAGATTGATGGAGATTAACAGTGGATGACACCTTTGGAAGGAAGGACGGGTTAAGTCTCAGGGAAACTCTGTCCTTATGAAAGGTCAAATACGGAGGTTTAATGGACAGAGCTTGAAGTTCTGATACTCTTCTGGCCGATGTAATGGCTATTAGAAACGCCGTCTTCCAAGATAAAAATTTCAATTCACAGGTGGCAGCCGGTTCAAAGGGCGGTGAAGTGATGGCTTGTAGCACAAGGTTTAGATCCCATGGCATGACAGGCTCTGAAACAGGAGGGTGAAATAACCACGCGCCTTTCAAGAAGGCCTTACAGATTTTATGGCCCATAAGACAGGGCTCGAAAGATGTGTGAAAATTGGAAATTGCAGCCAACTGCACCTTAATGGTAGCGGGCGCAGAGCCCCGACGGAAAAGCATGGCTAAAAAATCTAAGACCGATGGAATTGGGCCTGAGCCCAAATGGAGAATCTCTTCCATTTGCTGGAATAAGTCTTTCTGGTAGAGGATTTATGGGACAAAGACAAGAGGTGTACCACCTCAGGTGAAAAGGAATGCCGTCTAACTAGTGATGGAAGTGGAGCAGCCAGGCTGTCAACCTGAGGGTTCGCAGGGATGGATGCAGCTGGCCTGATATATGAATCAGGAGGTCTGGCACTGGGTCCAGAGTCCAAGGGCCATCCACTGCATACTGCTAAAGAAAAGGGAACCATACTTGTCGAGGCCAGTGTGGAGCAGTAAGAATCATCCTGCTTCCCAAGGATATGGCTTTCTGAATCACTCTTGGTAACAGGGGAAACGGAGGGAAAGCATAGACCAGACCGGGGGGCCAATCGCGGGCTAGAGCGTCCAAAGGCGACTCCCTCTGTGGGGGGATCAGTGTGAAGTACTCGCTGCATTTGGCATTGAGGGGACTGGCGAAGAGATCGCAACAAGGCTGACCCCACCTGTTGAAAATCTGAACCGCCACTCTGTTGTTCAGGGACCACTCGTACGGCATTAGAATAGCTCTGCTCAGCCTGTCCGCTATCACATTGGACTTTCCCGGAATGTGCGTTGCCACTAGAAACCGTTGGGAAGATGCTGCCCAATGCCACACTCGCATGGCCTCTCTGCAGAGGAGATAAGACTTGGTTCCCCCCTGCTTGTTCAGGTACCACACTACGGACATGCTGTCCGAGTGAATTGCAATCGTTCCCAGAGGTAGAGAGTCTTGGAGTGCTCGCAACGCTAGAAACACCACTCTCATCTCCAGAACATTGATGTGCAGGTGTACCTTGTGTTCTTGCCACGTGCCTTGGACCGTCCTGCCAAGATAATGCCCCCACCCCCACCCCATCTGGGAGGCGTCCGTGGCCACTGGAGACATAGGAATCAAGCTCCTCCCTTTGTCCAGATTAGCAGAAAGTAGCCACCAGCGGAGGTCCTGTTTGCACCGTTTCGGGAAGTATTAAGTGGGAAAGAGGAAGTTTCTGAAACGACCATTGGACCAAAAGGAGCCATTGTAGGATCCGCATGTGTAACCTGGCCAGAGGCACCAGCATAATGGTGGCGGCCATGGAGCCCAACAGCTGGAGAACTAAACCTGGCTTGAAGTCTTTTGAGGGGCAACAGTGCGTGGATCTGAGACTGCAGCACTCTTATTCTTTTTTGTGGCAGAAAGGCCCGCATTTGAATAGAGTCTAGCTCTGTGCCTATAAAAACAACACGCTGTGAGGGCAGCAAGGCAGACTTTTCCCAGTTCAAAGTAATTCCTAGTTGTTGACACAGCGCAATGGTAGTCTCCCTAGCTTGAACGAGCAGATGCCTGGTGGGGGCGGTGAGAAGCCAGACGTCCACATACAGAAACACCTGGAATCCCTGACGTCTCAGGTGAGCTGTCACCACTGCCAAACACTTTGTAAACACCCTGGGGGCTGTGGTGAGACCAAAGGGCAGGGCACGAAACTGGAAGTGACTGGCTCCTAGCTGGAAGCGTAAGTGGCTCCTGGATGCCTTGTCCATTTTGATGTGGTAATAGGCATCCTTGAGATCGATGGAGCACATCCATACTCCTTTTTCCAGCAATGGAAAAATGGACTGAAGCGTGACCATTCGGAACTTGGACTTCAGAACATAGTGATTCAGTCGACTGAGATCCAGAATGGGTCTCCGGTCCCCTATTCTTTTCGGCACCAAGGAGTGTCTTGAGTAAGTTCCTGATCTGATATGGTCTGAGGGGACTGGTTGGATGACTCCTTTTTCTAGCAGCTTTGCAACTTCTAGTGCTGCTTGATCCCGCTGACTGGGTGGGGTGTTGATAAAAAGGGAATAGTGTAACCTCCGGTAACTATTCGAAGCACCCAACGATCCTGGGTGATGCTTTCCCAGGCTTCCGGGTGCAACGAAATTTGGCCCCCGACTGGCTCCGGAAAGTACAGTTTTGTACCTACCATAAATGTAGATGTTCGAGTGCTAATACAGCTGCAGTCATAACAGATGGGTTCTTCTGCCGTCAGGCGGGTCCTCGGTCGGCCGAATTCCAAAGTCTAGGTCCGGCGTCAGTTGTCGTCGCTTCTTCCCTGACGTCAGTGCGACAGGGGTATAAGAGAACCAGCCGACGCCATTTTCTTCAGTTTTTCTTGCCCCAGATGTCAGGTGCCCCCAGAAGGAAGGCAATACATAAAATTATGTAGTAATGCAATGCAATATAATCAAAAAACAGTAGTTGCAAGCAAATACACCATAAAAGAATACCCCTAGAGGGGAAGGAGGGAGGGAAACCTGGACTGCAGCTGTATTAGCACTCGAACATCTACATTTATGGTAGGTACAAAACTGTACTATGTTCATCGTGCATACAGCTGCAGTCATAAGAGATGGGTAGAATCCCAAAGCTAAGAAAGGGGTGGTAGGCACTAGGTGGAACTAGGAGGAGCCAAAATGCCCTGTAAGACTGCAGTGGCAAAGCCTGCTCTAGATTTGGAGGATAATGGTAGGTTGTAGTGTTTGGAGAAGGTATGCACAGAACTCCAAGTGGCTGCTTCCAAAATATCCTTGGTAGGAACTCCTCTGAGGAAGGCTGCAGAGGTGGCTGTGGCCCTGGTGGAATGAGTTCTAATGCCTGTAGGTACAGTTTTGCCATGAAAGGAATAGCAAAAGCGTATGCAGTGGGCTATCCATTTTGAGATTGTCTGTTTGGAAATTGGTTTTCCTTGAGCTCCTACCGCATAGGCCACAAAGAGCTGTTATGATTTTCTGAAAGGTTTTATTCTGTCCAAATAATAACGCAGTAGCCTGTGGATGTCCAAGGAGTGTAGTAATCTCTCTCCTTTGTTTTGAGGATTGGGATAAAAAGTAGGTAAATGTATGGCCTGATTTAAAGCTACCCTGGATACCACTTTAGGCATAAAGGACGGGTTGGTTCGTAAGGAAACTCTGTCCTGATCTGAACAGCCATGAGAGCCTGTAGTTCTGAAACTCTACGAGCTGAAGTGATAGCCAGAAGGAAAGCTGTTTTCCAGGACAAATATTGCAAATCTGATGAGGCAGCTGGCTCAAAAGGAGGCAAAGTCAGTTTTTCCAGAATGAAATTGAGATCCCAAGCAGGTATTGGTTGTTTCCTTGGAGGTCTTAAATTCTTAGCCCCTCTGAGGAACTGTCTTAAAAGAGGGTGAGAGAATAAAGGAGGATCTGTGTTGTATTCTGCAGAAATGGCTGAGGCATGGATTTTGATGGAGGAGAATGAAAGTCCACTGCTTAGCAGTTCAGCCAAATATTGTAGTATTTAAGGTAAATTCAGTTTTCCAGGGTTCTGGCCCTTTTTCTCATTCCAGACACAAAAACATTTCCATTTTGCGGAGTAAGCTTTTCTAGTTGATGGCCTTCTGGCCTCCAAAATGACATCCTGCACCTCCTTGGAGAGTAGGGCCTGCTGTGATGCTAAGGACTCTTCCATGCGGCTAGATTGAGTGTGATTTTGGTTCTACTGCCTTTTGGATTATTGGTTTTGAGCATATTCATGGCTGAGACTGGTGACGACCCTTTACTGAACCTTAGCGTTCATGCGACTCCGACATCTGATACAGGAAGTCTAAACATGCTACTGTTGGCCACACTAACGGAAATTAAGAATTCACTAAAATTTTTGGTTGCTAAAGCTAATGACCCCGAACTGACTATACAAGCTTCTAGTCCGGTTGGGTTTGTGAAAGATACGGAAGGTGAAGGAATCCCTACGGAAACTACAGGACAATCTAAGCTTACAGATTTGAACCAGGAACGCATCATTGGTCGGGCGACGTTCAAGCAAGTTTTCGACCGTGCGGCAAATCCATTCAACGAACTTGGTGAAGCTGGAAGTAGGTCTAATCCATTTTACAACGAGGATTACAGTAAGAAACGGGGACAATTATTGAAATTATTAAAAAGGTATGACGCTTTACATATTGAGAACTGTTATTTCTCTCGCTGCCTTGAGTTGAACATAGTTCCAAAAGGGCTACGTTTTTTCAAATGCCCTAATGGGGTCCAAACGGGAGATCCTTTTTTCAAAAGTTTAACTACCTTTTTTAACGATGCAGGCTTGCGGTTTGTAAAGCTGTTATTTGATAACAATTTAACCAAAAAGGAACTATTAAAAAATGACATTTTTGAGATAGAGTCATTTTTTAAACAAAACTATGGTGAACAAGAATTTTCCGAATTTATTAACTCTATTTCGGAAGAAATAGAACAATTTTCTGCTGAGAACATCAGTAGGAAACATTCCAAATTATTGAGGGACTTGGATTCCTATAAGAATGACTCGGCCTTTAACAATTTTGGGACTGTAAATAAACCTTTTAAGGCCATTAACAACTACGGCCAAACGGCCGGAAAACAACAAGGTGGGCCAACATTTAAACCTGTAAATCAGCGAGGATTAAATATAAATAAGAATTATGCCACAGCTACGGTTAGATCTTTAGATTCCTTCAACGGTAAGGAAACTGTACCATCTGTAAACACTTTTACAGGTGAAAATTTGTTAACTGTAACTATAGATCCGGAGGAATTTCCTCCTTTAGTGACTGTGGACAATTCTACACACCCGACTGATACGGATGGTGTTACTATAAATGAAACAAAGACTGGAGGAAAATCTATAGGGACAGTGAATTCTGTTCCTCTTTCAACAACTAGTTCTTTTTCCGGTCGAAAACAACAAACAACTTTAAAGACAATATATACCAGGAGTCGCACATTCCTGGGCTCACAGTCTTCAGGGGAGGAGACTTAATTGAAGTGAATGACCATTTCAGTATTTTAAATCTGACTAGTCATGTATTTTCTATTGACGAACTGGACATTTTGAGACTGGGGCTTAACTTTGTTCCCCCAACAAGAGCTAACTTTGTTAGAGCTGTTATAGATATTAAGAAGTTTACTCGCAAACTAAATTTACATTATGTAATGCACGATGTATCTATTTCTGATTCTATATTTGTTAGGCCATCTACCTATTGTCCTAAATTGCAACATACTATTAAGATTTTTGAGGAGACTTGCATTCAAGAAGTTGAAAGTTTATTAAAACATGGTCCTAAGTGTTTAGACAATTTGACCAATAAGGAGAGACAGGCTATTAAAAATTTACAACTATTGACCGAGAAATTTCGCTTTATGAAAAGCGATAAAGGTAATAACATAGTAATTATGGAAAAGAATTCATATATAGAAAAAATGCAACTTTTGTTAAATAACAACGAGGAATATGAAATAATTTCCTTGTTTGAGATTAAGCGCCATTTTCGTTTAATTCAGTCATATTTATATGGCCCTAATGAATGGGGAAATAAGTCTTGAGTTATATGAATTTTGTGTTAATGAACATCCAAGAATAGGAGTCCTATTTGGAATTCCCAAAGCTCACAAGTCTATTTTAGATCCCCCTTTCAGGCCTATTGTGGCGGCATCTCAGTCAGTTACTGAAGGGTTGGCCTTGTTTTTAGATGCAGTATTGGGTTCAATTGTCTCTACACAGGAATCATTCATTTGGGATTCATGGCATTTTTTAAGAAGGATAAATCATTTATCCGTTACTTGCGATTTGGATCCAGCTAAGCATATTATGCTTACAGTTGATGTAATTTCCCTATTTACGTGCATTCCGAAGGGGTTGAAGCCATTCGGAATTTTTTGTGTTCCAGTTGTCCGGAATTTTCAAATGACATGGTTTCATTAGTATGTCGATTTTTGGAAATAATTTTAGAGAATAATTTCTTTTTATTTGAAAAAACATATTATAGACAAAAAAGAGGGGTAGCCATGGGGTCTTCAGTAGCCCCGGCTTATGCTAATATGGTCTTATTTTGGTGGGAAAAGCAATTTCTTCCTGTTTTGAAAAGTAAATACAATATTATATTTTTTTGTCGTTTTATGGATGATTTATTTTTTATTATTGAAGGAAATGATATTATTATTAATCAATTTCTTTTTGATATAAATTCATTCTCTAATTATTTAAAGTTTACATTGGGAACCACTGGATTAGATGTTAACTTTTTGGATGTTTCTCTTAAGTGGGATTTTGGTGAGGGAAGACTACATAGTAGTATTTTTCGTAAAAAAACATTTAATAACGGATATTTACATTATAAAAGTGGGCATCCTAAATACATGAAAAACAACATTCCAAGAGGGCAATTTATTCGTGCAAGTCGTATGACTTCGAAAGATGACGACTTGGTGAGCGAGTTTAGTTTTATTACTTCTCTATTTATCAATAGGGGATACAATGAGGCAACTCTTATTAATATTTCTAACGAAGTTAGGTCCAAAAGGGGGACTAATTTTGGGCCTTTATTAAATTTGCAAACAGTTGAACCTCATAATCGTGTTGGAAGGGATTCAGAAAAAGAGATGAACATTAATTTGACTTGTTCATTAGAAATGAGTTCCGATAATTTTGATATTCAAAACATCATTCATCAAAATTGGAATATTATAAAAGGAAATTCCGAAATTTTTCGTGTTTTAGGACAAAAACCTAAGTTTGTTCAAAAGAAAGGTTATAACTTGAAAAGGATTTTGGAATGTAAACAGAAAGGAACAGTTGGTTTTGAATCCCAAAAGAAAGGAATGCACAAATGTAATCAGTGCAAATTTTGTAGATTTATTTCTACAGGTCCTTATGTTTCTGTTTGTACTCATAAGAGAATTTTGACAGTCCCTGGTTATGTCAATTGTACCACAAGTGGGGTTATTTACATCGCATTATGTTCCTCATGTGAGGCATTTTATGTTGGGATGACTAGTAGGGAGCTCAAAACCCGTATTAGAGAACATATATATGCCATCAAGTCTAGAGACGATAGGAATGCTCTTTATAAGCATTCTTTGACGTGTTCCTCTTTTAAAAAATTTTTGTTTTCCATTTTGGAGGTAGGATGTAAGGATGGTAGAGAAGGGGATTTTAAAAATTACCTTTTACAAAGGGAAGCCTCTTGGCAAATCAAATTGAAATCAGACACTGCCCCTGGTCTCAACGAGACAGTTAATGTCAAATGTTTTTTAAAACAGCGTAAATTAAACATTAAAAAAGATGAAGGGACTATTTTTACTCATTTTTCTTGTAAATAGCAATAGAATATAGTGATGTTTATGTTTATGTTTACGTTCATTTTATTTTTTACCTTTATTAAGGTTGTGTTAATTAGTTTGGTTTTATGTAATAGGTCACCTGACTTTTGAAATTAGTATTTAAGAAGGAAGTTGATTGTGTTTTATTCATTCTGAAGAAGTTTTGATACGAAAGCGGATAATTAAAAGTGTATACGCTATTGCTGCAGTGTCGTTTGTTTCAGCGTGGTTTGTGATCATCTTTGGTCTGTCTGCTCTGGTCTTCAATAGGACTTTGGGCAGCAGAGGAAGAGGCGGGAAGGCAAACTGTCATTGATGTCCAAGTGAAAGAGAGAGCGTCCACTCTCCAGGCCTTTGGATGGAAGATCCTCAAGCAGAATTTTGTCAATTGATGATTTTTGTGGGAGGCAAAGAGATCTAGGTCTGGCCTTCCCCATTCTTGTATTATTTCTGTAAAAACTTTTGGATGCAACTTCCATTCGTGTGGATCTGTCATATTCCTGCTTAGGTTGTCTGCTAGCGTGTTTTCCTTGCCTGGCAAGTACTGTGCTTGTAGTTCCATTTGTAAGTCCATGGCCATGTTCCAAAGTGACATGGCCAGTCTGCATAGGGGATAAGAATGTGTTCCTCCCGCTTGTTTATGTACCACATAACTGTGGTGTTGTCCGTTCTTATCAATAGTTGACCTGGTTGTAGAAGGTCCTTGAAAGCTATAATAGCATTTATTACTGCTAGCATTTCTTTTTGATTGATGTGAAGGTGCTTTTCTTTTTGGGACCATTTGCCCTGAATGCACTGGTCTGTCATGTGCGCCCCCCAGGCGTAGTCCGAGGCGTCTGTTGTGATGGCTTGATTTGCTTGAGGCTTGCTGAATGGAAGACCTGTGTTTGTTTGACATGCTTGAGCCCACCACAGAAATTCCTTTTGCAGACATGGAATTAGTGGTATTATTGTTTCCAAACTGTGGCTGTGTTGAGACCATACGTTTTTTAGGTACCATTGTAGTTTTCTCATATGCAGCTTTGCACATGGGATTAGAGCCTGCAGGATTTTCCTTGCAGTCAGCCTGGTGAAATTTGCCAGTGATCTGAAATATTGAATTAGTTGCCCCTGCTTCTCTGGCGTGAGGTAGGCCATCTGGGTGTTTGTGTCCAAATTGGCACCCAGGAAAATTATATTCCGAGAGGGTATTAGCCTTGATTTCTCTTTGTTGACTGTGTATCCCAGAGAGTTTAATAACATTATTACATAAGCCAGATGTTTCAGAAGAATGTGCTTGCTGTCCGCTTGGATCAGGCAGTCGTCCAAATAAGGGTATATTTGTATCCCTTGAAGTCTGCAGTAGGCAATTACTGATGCCAGGCATTTCGTGAATACTCTGGGCAGTAGATAAGCCAAAGGGCAATGCAGAGAATTGATAATGGGTTGAACCTGCAAGAAATCTGAGGTATCTTCTGCAATTTTGTCTGATTGGGACATGCAGGTATGCCTCCTTGAGGTCCAATGTTACCAGCCAACACTCCTTGCCCAGCATGGGAAGAAGTTGCTGTAGAGTGAGCATCTTGAATTTTGGTACGAGTAGGAATGTGTTTAGGATGGAAAGATCCAAAATAGGTCTCCAATCTTTTCCCTTCCTTGGCACCAGAAATAGCCTGGAATAAAAACCTTGACCTTGTTCGTGTGTAGGTACCTCTTGAATAACTTTCATGTTTATAAGATCTGAAATTTGCTTTTGTGCCTCTGCCCTTTGATTGTGTGGCAGGTTTGGCATGCCTCTCATTTTTGGAAGAGTATGAAAATGGAATTTGTAGCCTCTGTTTATAATGTCCAGGATCCATTTGTCCTTTGTGACAACATGCCAATTTTTTGAGAATAGTGCCAGCTTTCCTCCTAAGGGGGCTGCCATCTGAGACCTGGTTGGCCTGCAAAGGGGAAAGTCATTGGGTCTGCTTTCTGAAAGATTGTGAGTTGTCCTCACCACCTCTTTGTGTAGGAGCTTGCCATTGTCTGCCTCTGTACAATCCTTGTGATTGTCCTCTGCCCCTCGGGCGCCTGTATCTGCCTCTTTGGGGTCTGTCTGTGGCAGGAAAGGACCAGTTTTTGGAAGGCCAATTTCTACTAAAACGTGGGGGTTGAACCTGTAGAAATTATTTCACAGTTTGCATTGATTTAGCTTTTTCCTCCATTTTCCGTAATACTTCCTCAGCATTTGCCCCAAATAGTACATCCTTTTGAAGAGGGGCGTCTAGTAATTTAGCTTTGACATGATCAGGCAAGGCTTGTTCATTGAGCCAGGCATGCCTACGTATGACTGAGCCTGTAACAGCAGCTCTACATGAGGCCTCTAGAGCATCAAAACCACATTGTAAGGTATGTTTACCCACTTGTTCTGCACTATGCATCAAATCCTGCAACTCCTTCAAGTCTGGTTGTTCAGGTTGTGACATTTTACTTTTCAATTGAGATAACAGAAACTGTTGGTATTTTAGCATATGAAACTGACAGTTTAAGGCTCTCATGGTTAAGGTAGCCGAGGTATATACCTTTTTTCCCCACCTTTCTAAGGATCTGGAATCTCTCTCGGAAGGCAGTGGATTTTTGGCAATGGAAGCCTCAACTCCCTTGGGCCCCTGTGAGATGGTTTCTAGGTCAGCAGCATGGCTTTTGTAAAGAAACTGGTGTGAGTCAGGAACCCTGTAGTACCTGTCAGGCTTAACTGGAGCTGGAGGTAGAGAGTCCGGGTTAAGGCAGGCCTCCGAGTAAACATCATCTAGGATATCCAAGACAGGAGGTATAGCCAGAGGCCTGTGCTGGGGTAACAAAAGAAATTCCCTGAGCCTTTTCTTGGAATCTGAGTAATCCTGGCCTTCCCAGTGGAAGTGTTCCCTTAAGGTATGCAAAGTTTCCCCAAATGAGTAATCCTCAAGGGGGGGGATACAGAAGGAATAGACTCCTCTGCATCAGAGTCTTCAAAAGGGGAGTAAGACTGTTCCTGATCATCAGAGTGTTCTGAAATAATGGAGCCCTGATCAGAGGAGGGGGAATCTTCCTCCACTCTGGGCCTTTTGTCCGGAGGTGGCCGAGAACCTCTGATTAGAGTAATTAAATCCTCAGCCATTTTTAAGCATCTGTTTCTTAGGCATGGGGCCTGGAGATGGGCCCTGTGTAGCTGGTCTTTTAGGGTGCATGGATGCTTTAGGCTTGGTGAAAGCCTTGATGGAGAAAGAAGAGGAAGGTCTGAAGACACCTTGAGTGGAGGTGGACCTGTTCACATTCTGTGTTTCAACGCCAAGAGTGGCTTCGGTATCTGTAGTCGGGGTGTGGGCCGAGGAGCCTGCGACCTCTGGTACAGGAGACACTGCCAAAGATGTGTTGTCGGTAATGAGGGGCTGCGTAGGCACCTCACTGAGAACCGGACCACGTGTAGTCGGCTTTGGCGTGGTGTCGGTAGAGGCCACGGACCTCGAGTGTCGGTCCTTGTCTTTGCGGTTTTTTAGACAATACCGAAGTCGGAGTATCCGACGACATGGTATAGTTAAATGCTTTCCCAAAAAAATGCTGGGCGAATTCCGCCCGACGCTTAATAGTGCGTTTGTTGAAGGTAGCACAAAAGTGACAGACAGAGACGTCGTGGTCTGGGCCTAAACAAGGTATACAGAGGGAATGGAAATCCTTATGCGGTATTTGCTTCCCACAAGAAATACAATTATTAACTTTGTCTGACATCGGTCTGAGGCAAGAAAAGTTTCCCCAACGGGGTACTTAGCTTTTAAGAAGACTTCGGTTTCCAAATTTTTCGTAATCTCAGGAGCTGGCCGACCTGCACTTGCGAACTGCTTCTGCTTCGGGCACCGCACGGCAAGAAAGACTGAAGAAAATGGCGTTGGCTGGTTCTTTTATACCCCTGTCGCACTGACGTCAGGGAAGAAGCGACGACAACCGACGCCGGACCTAGACTTTGGAATTCGGCCGACTGAGGACCCGCCTGACGGCAGGAGAACCCATCTGTTATGACTGCTGCTGTATGCACGATGAACATCAGCACAGTCGGGCAACACCTCAGCAATGCTGAAAGGAAGATCCGTGAAAGGAATTGTGGTCTCCCGAGTTGCGGGGGCCTCCTCTGCCTCTAGGACGGCATCTTCCACAATAATTCCCCCCTCCTCTGCCTCTGGAGGGGGACTCACCTTGAGCTGTGGAAAAGGACTTCTGAGACTTTTTGAACCACATTTTCCCTCCTCTCTGAGCCTTGGGGTAAGGCCTAGAAGGGAGAGAGAAACGGGCTCCTACAGCAGATAGGGTCTTTCCCTCCTGTTCGCATCTGGTGAGGGTGTCTTTCACTTTGGTCCCGAGGAGAGAGGACCCATCAAAGGGGGTGTCAGTGAAGGAAGACTTAAAGGCCTCCGCGAAATGACACAGGCGCATCCAGGCTTGCCTTCCGAGAGCTACATCTGAGCTAGCTGCCCTACTCGCCCCTTCGGCTACATAAGATATGAGCCTCATGGACGAGTTGACAATGGAACCAAGGATAGACAACTGGGCGTTAACAGTCTGCGCTACCGCCTCAGGCATGTTACCAGTCAGAGTATCTCCTAGCTCCTTAAGGAGATCTTTGGAGCAGAGTGAAATGACATAGGTAATTTAGCAACCGCAAGGTAAAGGTCGCCTAAGACAGGGTACGCTTCCCATACCGGTCCATACTCCTGAACTCCTTGTTAGGAGGATGGACGGAAGAAGAAGCCTCTGCAACTTCCTGCTTAGTGGCTGCCACCACCACCAAGGCATCTACCGAAACCCCTTTGGTGAGGAACTCTTTCCCCGGGGGAGCAGAAAGGAACTTATTTGGACGTCCCACACCCTTCGACAAATCAAATCCAGGAGTTCGAAGGGTGGAGACACCCAGGAGGCGGAGGGTTGAGCTCCGAAGGCCTTGAGGAATAGCGACTCCTCCTCAGAGGGGGTCTTGGAAGGCCAGTCGCCTCTCCGCCTCAAAATCTCCAGGATGTCGGAGAAAGAGACGTCATCAGAGGACAACTTGGGGGACCCCTCTGACGCCTTGAGGTCGGTATCAGAGGTGAGGGACTCGTCCTGGGAGTCTATGTGCTTCCTCTTGCACAACTTCTTTCTAGGGGGCTCCTCGGGCACCGACTGAGGGGCCCTCAGAAAGTAGGGGACCGCTCAAGGGGGTAGCCCCAGACCTTCGGGCTCCGCATTTCACGGATAAGGGGGCGTCAGAGGCTCTAGCCGGGGTGTAGGGGGATGGAGTGACCGATCCAGGTGATGTAACAGACGATCTGGCCAGTGCGCTCCTCATGGCCTCAAAGGCAGGTCCCCCCGAATCAGAGGACCGACCCATCTCCGGGACCACGACCGGAGTCGAGATTCCCCGAGCCGATGCATCGAGAGGGAGGCTCAGAACTGACAGGAGACCCGAGGTATCCCCCTCGGGTCAGACTTAGGAAACCAGAGGACGGAGCCGACATGGTTGGAGCAGACGCCGGCTCCGATAAACTCACCTGGGGTATCGGAGCCGACACAGGAACATCACTTGGTGCAGAGCACTCTGGCTCCGATGACACATGGGTGCTCGGAGGAGGAATCATGGGTACCAGGATATGGACTGACTCCGGAGCAGACTGGGTCGGAGCCGAAAACAGTTTTGCTAACACCGGCGACTGCAGGAGCCTCTGGACCACCCTATCCACATTCAAATCAGACAGCCTAGAGGATTTGGAAGAAATAGAAGGAGATCGGGATCTCCTACCTGGAGACTAATGCCTGACACTGGGTGACCGGCTCCGAATAGGTTCCAATAGCATCAGAGCTGAGGTCGACTCCAGTACTACAGAGACCTCCTGCAGCCCCGAGGACAATGGCGCCGAGGAGGTAGCACCGAAACATTCTTCTGCAGCCCTGAGGACAATGGAGGCGAGGAGGAAGTATCCACTTTTGAAGCCTTCTCCGGCAGCTCTGAAGATGCAGACGGAGCCGGAGATCTTTTCTTGGCCTTAGAAGGCTTAGACTTAGCACTACAAGATGAAGAAGAATCTAAGGCCTCCTCAAAGGAGGGCTTAATCAGGCCCTTCAAAATCAGTTTATTTTTTTCTTTCCTGCAGTACCCTAAGGCTAAAAATGTGGCAAAAACTGCAGGACTCTTGCAGGTGAATAGCACCAAGACAATAAACACAGATGGAATGCCCATCTGTAATGGACATTTTGTAGCCACATTTCGTACACTTCTTAAACCCGGAGGATTTATGTGCTTTCTGCTCTTTAGACATGGTAAACAACCACACAACACTCAACATACAGAGACAAACACAAGAGGAAGGCGGGAAAAACCAAGTCACACTAACGGCCAAGGAAACTCTAACTTAAACGTTTCTTTGTAAGGGAACTAACTATCGACAAAGCAAAAACCAGCACAATTTTACAAGGGAACAACACTGGAGAGGACTAGGTCCTCTAACTTAACAGGCCTAGCCCACGAAACAGAGGGATACCACAAACAACACAGTACTCACAAACGCTCACAAGAACTTTGTCAAAAAGAAGGCTAGCTATTAAAATAGCTTTTACAAGACAACTGACTGCTAAAATACTTAGAAAAGTATCTGAAAAGGGTACTTAGCCACAGCCAAGCGAGACCACGTCCTAACTCTACGAGCGGCAAATGAGATCTGGGGCTAGGGCGAGGTGCATCTTGGGATACCGGGTTAGCCAAGCCAATTAGAGACTTCATGCTAGAGAAATAGTTGGCCGAGTCGGAGCCGATTCTCGGCTCCGAACCCGTGAGTAAAGAATGTAGGCGAGATAGGACCACATAACATCCCTAGTTGAGCGTCCTCGAATTTTCCCTGGTAGTTGCTTGTTCTGTGAATTACAAACGCAAGTAACGGTATCCGAAATCCATTTTGATAAAGTCACTTTCGATACTGGAGTTCCCTTTTTGTTCTCTGCAAAGGATACAAAACTGGTCAGATTGTCTGAATTCCTGAGTCCTGTGCAAACAAAAACGCAACTGTCTATGAACATCCAATTGGTAGAGTTTATACTCTGCCTTGCTGCCACAGTTTGGAAAAAGCACTGGTAGTTCTATTGACTGATTCAGACTGAACTCTGAGCAAACTTTTGGTAGAAAGGAAGGGTGGGTCCTGAGATAAACCCTATCTTTGTGGAAAATTAAATAAGGAGAATGAATGGAAAGGGCTTGTAATTCTGATACCCTCCTACCTGAGGTAACGGTGATCAAGAACATCGTTTTCCAAGTCAAAAATTTTATAGCACAAGAATTGGCTGCTTCGAATGGAGGAAGAATCAAGGCAGCCAGGACTAAATTTAGATCCCAAGGAGGAAGTGGTTCTCTTATTGGGGGTCTCAAAAGAATGGTACCCCTCGGAAAAGCTTTGCATAGCCTGTAGGACATAACATTAGAACCCATTTCTCCCACATGGAAGTTAGAGACAGCAGCCAACTGGACTCGGACAGTTGCTGCTGCTGCGCCTTGGTTAAGAAAGTTTCAGTTAGGAATTCTAGTATCTTTGAAATGAGTGCAGTAAAAGGATCAATATTATTGTTGACAGCCCAACAACACAGCTGTTTCCATTTACTAGTATATACAGTTTCCTCATAGAGGATTTGTGAGAAAAGATGAGAATATGTTGTACGGCCAGGGAGATGTCAGGAAGCCTGGCTAAACCGGAAAGTGGAGGAACCAAGCTGTCAGCTTGAGGGCCTGTAAGGAAGGATGAAATGTGCCCGACTGATGCATCAGCAGGTCTGGGTCCAGGATCCAAGGCTCCTGCAGGAGATGGGGCCATAGAAATGGGAACCAGATTTGACGAGGCCAGTAGGGGGCAATGAGGATTAGCTTGCAACCCACTGATTTTGCTTTCTGAAGAACCTTGGGGATCAGAGGAAAGGCATAGAGACGTCCCGGAGGTCAATCGTGAACAAGTGCATCCCTGGGTGATTGTCCCGGTGGGGGGACTAGGGCGAAGTAGCTGCTGCATTTGGCACTGATGGATATGGCAAAAAGATCGCAGCAAGGCTGTCCCCGCTTGAGAAAGATCTGATTCGCAATGTCTTGTTTCAGGGACCACTCGTGAGGCACAAGAACAGCCCTACTTAGTTTTCCGCTATCATGTTGGATTCCCCCAGGATGTGCGTCGCGATCAGAAAACACTGGGATGACTTCTCCCATTGCCATACTCTTAGGGCCTCTCGACACAAGGGATAGGATCTGGTGCCGCATTGCTTGTCGATGTACCATACCACTAACATGTTGTCCGTCTGAACTGCAATCGTCCCCATGGGGAGAGAGCTGTGAAGTGCTCGCAACGCTAGGAACACCTCTTATCTCGAGGACATTTATGTGCAAATGGTACTCATGCTGTTGTCAAGTTCCTCGAACAGTCTGTCCCAGATAATGCCCCCCACCCTATCTGGGAAGCATCCGTGGTCACTCTGGCCACTGGTCTGGGAAAACCGAATGGTCTGCTGTCAGCTGGGTGGACTGAAGCCACAATGTTAGGTCCTTCTTGCAGGTCTCAGTGATGAGAATTTCATGACACATGGGTAGATCTTGCATGGACCATTGAGCAAAGAGGAGCCACTGCAATAACCTCATGTGGAAACTCACCAAGGGAACTAGAGTTATAGCTGCCACCATTGAGCCTAGGACTGAGAACAAATCTTGCTCTAAACTTTTTCCTCCCGATTAGAGTTGCAACTTGGTGTCAAATGGTTTTCACCCTCTCCTAAGGCAATTTTGCTATCATGTCTTTGGTGTCTAGATCTGCTCCTATAAATGTAATATATTGACAAGGCAACAAGGCAGACTTTTCATACTTTATAGTGATGCCTAGCTGAGAGAAAAGGCGTATTGTGGTGCCCATGTCTCAGTTAGTCGATGCTCGGTGGTGGCGAATGGGAGTCAGTCTAGATATGGAAACACCCGGAATCCTAGACACCTCAGGTGAGCCGTGACTACTGCTATGCATTTGGTGAACACCCTGGGGGCTGTGGTGAGGCCAAAGGGCAGAGCTCTGAACTGGTAGTGATTGGCTCCCAGCTGGAAGCGTAGAAATCTTCTGGATCGCCTGTCCATCTTGATATGGTAGTATGCATCCTGGAGACTGAAGAAGCACATGCAATTGTCCCTTCCCAAAAAAGGGAAGTATGGACTGCAGTGTCACCATCCGGAACCTTGTCTATTTGACAGACTTGAGTCTGCTGAAGTCCAAAATGGGCCTCCAGTTCCCGGTTTTCTTTCATACTAAAAATAACCTTGAGTAAGTTCCGGATCCGATTTGGTCTGCGTGGACTTCTTGGAGGACTCTTTCTTAGCAACTTTTGAATTTCTAGAGTTGCTTGTTCTCTCAGATTGGGTGGCACATATGGGATGGATTTTTTGTTTTTGTGGAAAAGGTGGCATGGAGAAAGGAATATTGTATTCCCTGGATATTAGACTGTACCCATGTGTCTTCTGTGATCTCGCCAGGCCTCTGGGTACAGTGACAATCTTCCTCTGACTACCTCTAGAAGTGGACAGGCGGGCCCCCTTTCAGGAGCGCTGGAAGGGCCTCCCAGAGAACACATCTGTTGCCCTGACTCTGCGGAGCCCCTCTGCCGCGAGGGCGGTGTCTCCCATTATTATGCCCCCCTCTGCCCCAGGGGGGAAAATCCACCACGTGCATCAGGCAAAGTTCCCTAGGATTTACAGAACCACATTTTTCTACCCTTCTGACCTTTGGGGTAAGGCCGAAAAGGCGCGGAAAAACATACTCCCATGACAGAGAGAGGCTTGCCATCCTGCACGCACCTGGTTAGAGTCTCTTTTACCTTAGGCCCGAACAACAATGAGCCAAAGGGGGCATTGGTAAAAGGAGGACTTGAAAGGCTCCACAAATTGACAAAGGCGCATCCAGGAATGCCTTCGTAAGGCAACTCCTGTGCCTGCAGCCCTGTTCACTCCATCAGCTGCATAAGAGATGAGCTGCATGGAGGAGTTAACTATCGAAGATAAGGTCACAAGCTGAGAAGCAGTCTTATCTGTAGCTCCCACAGCTGTAGGATCCTAACTCTTTCAGGCGATCCCTCTGAAGACGGGTGAAATGGGATAGATAATTCAGTGACCTGAGAGTAAAGGCCACTGAAGAAAAGACGCACTTCTCGTACCTGTCCATCGTACGTAACTTTGTTAAGCGGATGGACAGATGTAGATGTCTCTGCTAATTCTTTCTTAGTGGCCGCCGCCACTACCTTAGCATCAACTGACACACCCTTGGATAGGAAGGATTTGTCGTCAGGGGCAGTTATGAATTTATTGGAACTCCACGTAACGGGTACCATCGATTCCTGAAAAGCTCCATGCCTTACGACTTACTATCCCAGTAGCAGGTCGAAGGAAGGAGACATCCAAGAGGTGGAGGGTCGGGAACCGAATGCATCCAGGTGCACGGACTCATCCTCAAAAGGGGACAGGGACTTCCAGCCACCCCTCTGCCTGAGGATTTCCAGGATGTCGGAGAATAAGACATCCTCAGAGGGGGACTGTGGGGACCCTTCTGTGTCGTCCAAGTCCATGTCCGATGTCAGAGACTCAGGGGAGTCCACATGCTTCCGCTTGCATGTCCTCTTCTGGGGGACCTCCTCAGGGGGATGCTCTGGGGAGGTTTCAGAAGGAGAGGGATCACCCAATGAGGCATCCTGGTGCACTGGTTCCCTGAGCTTAGAATGGTGGGGTGGTGAGAGGGAAGACACTGGCTCCACAGGGGATGGAGTAGCTGAAGCCATGGGAGGAGCTGTCTGACAGGACAGCAGACTCCTCATCACCTCGAAGGCACCACGCTCCTGGACTGAGAGTGTCCCCAGTTCCAAAGAGTCGAGAGACCTCTCCTGCACCAACAGTGATGGCTCAGAAGCTGATGTGGGAGCAGAGCTCACCTGCACCAAAGCTGCAAGAGGGAGAGTGCGGTCGAACAAGGGTCCGATGTCGCCAATCCCCCTCGGAGCTGAGGAGGGAGTGTCGGCTCCAGGATCCCTCGATAGAAGAAGGTATTGAGGAGATCGAAGCGGATGTCAGAAAGTACAGTTTTGTACCTACCATAAATGTAGATGTCCGATAGGAATGCATCTGCAGTCCTTACAAATGGGTTGTCCTGTCGTCAGGCAACCCTTCGGTCGGCCGGATTCCAAAGTCTGGGTCTGGCCTCAGCTGGTGTCGCACTTCACCCGACGTCATAGCTGCAGTTATTCGGGTATAAAGGCATCAGCCGACGCCATTTTCCTCAGTGTTTCTTGCCCCAGATGCTAGGTGCCCTCTTGGAAGGCTAAATTTGGATAAATGCCAATGATTCCAAATAGTAGAGAGCAAACACAAAAAATAAACATGTATGTACATATATACAAACAAATACACCATAATAGATTCCCCCAGTTAGCTATAAGATGGGCAAATACCCTAGGAGCACCACAGAGGGGAAGGTGGGTGGGTAATCCTGACTGCAGATGCATTCCTATCAGACATCTACATTTATGGTAGGTACAAAACTGTACTATGTCCTTCAAGGATGCATCTGCAGTCCTTACAAATGGGTAGAATACCATAGCCAAACTGGGGGAGGTGGAAAAATAAAGTTATGGTGTAGTTAGGATCCCTTGCAAAACAGCAGTGGCAAAACCTGCTCGGGATCTAGAGTATAAAGGTAAATTATAATGCTTGGCAAATGTATGCACGGAGCTCCAAGTAGCAGCTTCTAAAATGTCTTTGGTAGCCACTCCTCGTAAGAAGGCTGTGGTAGTGGCTGTTGCCCTTGTAGAGTGAGGCCTGATGTTCTCTGGAGTTTTCTTTCCATGGTAGGAGTAACAAAATCTAATGCAATTTCCTATCCACTTGGAGACTGTCTGTTTTGAAATTGCATTTCCTTCCCTTCCTGTTGCATATGCTACCAGTAGCTGGTCAGTTTTTCTATTGCCCTTAGTCCTGTCCAGGTAGTAGCGTAATTGTCTATGTACATCCAAGGTATGCAGCAGTCTTTCTCCCCTGTTCTGTGGGTTGGGGAAGAACGTAGGTAGGTGGATAGCCTGATTTAAAGAAACTCTGGAGACCACCTTAGGCATAAAGGAAGGATTTGTTCTCATGGACACTATCTTGATGGAAGATCAGGAAGGGTTGTACTGCCATTAATGCCTGAAGTTCAGATACCCTTCTTGCTGAAGTGATTGCCAGCAGGAAAGCAGTCTTCCATGATAAGTATTGCAATTCTGCCATTGCTGCTGGTTCGAAAGGAGGAAGTGTCAATTTTTCTAGCACAAAGTTCAAGTCCCATGCTGGTAATGGTGGCTTCCTAGGAGGCTTTACATTTTTAATTCCTCTCAGAAACTGTCTGAGCAGAGGATGTGAGAAGACAGGAGGATCCAAGTCGTATTCTGCTGAAATAGCTGATGCATGAATCTTGATGGAGGAATAGGACAGGCCTGTGTGGAAGAGCTCTGCCAAGTATTCCAGAATGTTGGCTATGTTTACCAGTGACACATCTTCTCCTTTTGCAGTACTCCAAATGAGATATCTTTTCCATTTTGCTGAATAATTTTTTCTTGTTGAGGGTCTATGAGCCTCAAGGATAATGTCTTTAACCCTCTGGGATAAATTTGGGTTAATTGGTCTTATGCAATGCTCCAGGCAGTCAGCTGCAGAGTTTTCAGGTTTGGATGCAGATTGTTGTAGTTGTTCTGTGTTAACAGCAAGGGAACCAGGGGTAGTGGCCATATTTGTTCCCGAGACATGCTCCTCAGTAATGGGTACCAATGTTGCCTTGGCCAGTCTGGAGCTATCAGGATGATCCTTGGACGGTCCTCTTTGATCTTCAATAGCACCTTGTGCATCAAAGGAAGTGGTGGGAATGCATATGCTGTCAGGTTTTTCCAACTGAAGGACAGGGAGTCCACCTTCCAAGCAAGTGGGTGGTACGTCCTTGTGCAGAATTTCTTTAGTTGGTGATTGCGTGGGGATGCAAATAAGTCTATTTCTGGGAGCCCCCATTTTCTTGTAATGGTTTTGAAGATGTCCGGATGCAACATTCATTCGTGGGCATCCGTGGTAGTCCTGCTTAATATGTCTGCTAGAATGTTTTCTTTTCCTGGTACAAAAGTTGCTTTTAACTGAATGTTGTAGCTCAGGGCCACATTCCAGAGATCCAGAGCCATCCGGCAAAGAGGATACGAATGTGTGCCTCCCTGTTTGTTGATGTACCACATAACTGTGGTGTTGTCTGTCCTTATCAAGAGACCTTGTTGAAGGAATGGTCTGAATGCCTGAATCGCCAGTTTTACTGCCAGCATTTCCTTTAGATTTATGTGTAGGTGCAGCTGGTCTTGAGACCATAAGCCTTGTATGCACTTGTCCAGCATGTGTGCCCCCCAACCGAGGTCTGAGGCGTCTGTCGTGATGGTTTGGCTTGGTTGAGTACTGTGGAAGGGCAATCCTGTGTTTGATTGACAAGCCTGAGTCCACCATAGGAATTCTTGCTTCAGGCATGGAATAATGGGAATCTGGGTTTCTAGGCTGTGCTTGTGCTGAGACCATAAATTCCTTAGGTACCACTGTAGTTTTCTCATATGCAGTCTGGCATGAGGAACCAAAATTATGCAGGATGCCATGAAGCCCAAGGCTTGCAGTACTTTTCTTGCTGTCAGATGGTTGTGCTTTGTTAAGGCCAAGAAGTAGAGAGGTAGCTGCTCCTGTTTTTCTACTGTTAGGAATGCCATTTGCTTTGATGTGTCCAACTCTGCACCCCAAAAAGGTTATTCTTGACTTTTTTATATTGACTGTGTATCCCAGGGCTTGTAGCAGATAAATGACCCTTTGTAAATCTTCTGCTAGCCTGTTTTTGTTGTCCGCTTGTATCAGGCAGTCGTCCAGGTAGGGGTAGATTTGGATTCCCTGAAGTCTGCAATGAGCAATTACTGATGCCAGGCATTTCGTGAACACTCTGGGCGCAGTAGATAAGCCAAAGGGCAATGCTGAGAATTGATAATGCTCTGATCCTGCAAGAAATCTGAGGTATCTTCTGCAGTTTGGTCGTATGGGGACGTGCAGGTATGCCTCCTTGAGATCTAGAGTCACCAGCCAAGACTCCTTGCCCAGCATGGGAAGAAGCTGCTGTAGGGTCAGCATTTTGAATTTTGGAACAATGAGGAATGTATTTAAAGCGGACAAGTCGAGGATAGGTCTCCATTTGCTCACTTTTCTTGGTACCAGGAAGAGTCTGGAGTAAAATCCCTTCCCTTGCTCCATAGATGGTACCTTCTCTACAGCTCTCATTCTTAATAATTGGGATACTTGTTTTAGAGCTTCTGTCTTTTGATTTGGAGGTAGGTTTGGCATTCCTCTCTTCCCTGGTAGAGTATGGAAGTGAAACCTGTAACCTTGGTCTATTATCTGTAAAATCCACTTGTCTCTTGTGATGTAATGCCAGTTTGTTGTAAATAAGGCTAGCTTCCCGCCTAAGGGTGCTTGTAGTTGTTCCCTGGTAGGCGGTGCCAGAGCCAAGTCACTGTGATTGACCTGTAGTTGTGGTGGTGGCTGTGTCTGTGGCTGTGCCTCGCTGGTTGTTGCCCTGCCACTGACGTCCTCTGTAGGCACCCCTGGATTGGCTTCTGCCTCTTGAACACCTATTCCTGCCTCTCTGAGCTCTGGAGGAGTCTGGAAAGGACCAATTCTTGGAGGGCCAATTCCTGCTAAACCTCGGAGGTTGGACCTGTAAGAAATCTTTCACTGTTTGGACAGATTTTGCCTTCTCTTCCATCTTCTTGAGCACTTGTTGTGCAGGAGAGCCAAACAAATTGATCTTATCCATAGGAGCATCTAATAGTTTTGATTTGACATGGTCTGGTAAGGCCTGTTCTTTTAACCATGCATGCCTTCTGATGACTGTGCCAGTCATGGCTGATCTAAAGGAAGCCTCCAGTGCATCATAGCCGCATTTTAAGGAATGGTTACTGACTTGTTGAATGTTATGTACCATTTCCTGCACATATTTTTTGTCTACTGCTTCATCTGAGGACACTTTTTTGGTTAACTGGTCTAGCAAAAATTCTTGATACTGCATCATGTGAAACTGACAGTTCAAGGCTCTAGCTGAAAGAGTAGCAGAAGTGTAAACTTTTTTACCCATCTGGATTCCCTTTCAGAGGGGAGGGGGGTTTTGGCAGAGGTGGCTGCTACAGCCTTAGGTCCTTGGGAGATAGTCTCTGGATCTGCAAAGGGAGCCTTATACAAGTGGAAATGTGTGTCCGGGACCCTGTAGTATCTATCGGGCTTAACAGGGGCCGGAGGCAGATAATCAGGAGCAGTACAAGCATCATTAAATGCATCATCTACAACAGAAAGAACTGGAGGTATGGCTAAAGGCCTATGTTGAGGTAAATGCAGAAAAGTTCTGAGCCCTTTTCTGGAGTCTGAAAAATCCTGGCCCTGCCACTGAAATTGTTCCCTCATAGCATGCAAGGTTTCCCCAAAAGAAAGTTCCTCAGGCGGAGAGGCAGAAGGGATGGACTCTTCAGCATCAGAGTCTTCATAAGGAGAGTATGGAGCCTCTGGAGGGTCTGTATCATTTGAATCATCAGAGGAATCATCTGTAGACACTGGCTCAGGGGGCTCTGCTCTAGGCCTCTTCTCTGGAGGAGGGTGAGAGGCCCTGTCTGGTTGAGGTTGGGATCCTCGGATTAAAGAAATGAGATCCTCTGCTAAACTAAGCATTTGTGAACTAGAGCTAGGCCTGTGAGAGGGGGGCTTAGCAGGCACAGATTTAGTAGTTTTGGCTGCTTTAGCCCTGGCAAAGGCCTTAATGGACATGGCTGCAGGTGGCCTAGCAGCTCCACGTGCAGGGGTTGAAATATCCAAGGGAATAGTGTCTGATAATTCCTGAGAAACTGCAACAGCAGGTGGGATTTCAGAAGCCGATTCCACGAGGTTGGAAGAGGCCTCGGTAGAAGGAAAGTTTTCGGCTGAAGGAAGAACCGCTTGCTCGGTTTCAGCGAAACCGAGACACTGCGGTTGGCTTAACCGCGGTTTCGCGAAACGCGGACCGCGAGTGTCGGTCCTTTTCTTGTGTTTTTAGATATTTGTGAAGTCGGAGGATCCGGCGGCATAATATAAGCAAAATCGAGCCGAAAAACTCCTCAGCAAATTCCGACCGGCGTCTGCGTCCGCGGTTAAAGAAGCACAGGCTAGACAAGCTGCGACGTCGTGGTCTGGGCCTAGACAAGGTAAGCAGTAAGAGTGGAAATCTTTATGAGGTATTTGTTTCCCACAAGTTAAACAGTTATTCACTTTTTCTGACATCGGCTGAGGCAAGAGAGAGTCCCCAACAGGGTACTTAGCTTTTTAGAAGTCTTCGTAGTATTCGGTAGTAGTAATCTCTGGTTCTGACCGACCGGCACTTGCGAACAGCTTCTGCTTCGGGCGCCACACGGCAAGAAAGACTGAGGAAAATGGCGTCGGCTGATGCCTTTATACCCGAATAACTGCAGCTATGACGTCGGGTGAAGTGCGACACCAGCCGAGGCCAGACCCAGACTTTGGAATCCGGCCGACCGAAGGGCTGCCTGACGACAGGACAACCCATTTGTAAGGACTGCAGATGCATCCTTGAAGGACATCAGAGAGATCAGAACCAACAGTTCCACCACAATGACTTCCATGCACTCCGGCTCCGAGCTCAGGTAAGTCGAAGGAGGAATAGACAGTCCGGGAGGAAGAGTAGTCGGCTCCACATCCATACAGGCTGGGCTCGATAATATTTTGGCGAGAGCCGGTGTCTCGAGAAGCCTCTTCACCACACTCTCCACATAATCATCCGAAAGACTCCCGGACGATTGAGAGGAGTGGGTGGATGATCGGTGACTGACCGCCACAGACTGCAGAAGTGACTGTGGAGCGGACCACACCGGTTCCAAGGAAAAAGATCTAGTCCTTTTAGAACTCCTAGACAGTTCCGAGGACACTGATGGAACCACAGGATATAAGGTATTGTCGGACCTGAGAGGTTTCGGATCAGAAGAACTGGTAGATTTCTCCAAGTGTCTCGACAGCTCCGAAGTCGGAACAGACAGACAAAGTTGTCGGTTTGGGTGATTTCCCTGGTTTACTAGCCTGATTCCCTTCTGCTGGAGTGTCAAAAGGCCCTTTTAGTAAACTTCGCAAGATAAGTTTGTTTTTGCACCCCTGCAAGACTCTGGCGCTGAAAGCATGACAAATAGAACAGGAGTCCTGCAGGTGCACAGTTCCCAGACAATAAACGCAACTCATATGTTCATCAGTCAGGGACATTTTCTGGGAGCATGAGTCACATTTTTTGAATCCAGAAGGTTTGGATTCTTTGGGCGATTCTTTGGACATTATTACAACAAAGCCCAATACAGTAACTACAATACACAAACTACAGCTATCAAACAAACAGTTTTACTATAACCACAAAGACACTAAGCAACTTTTTTTTTTTTTGTAAAGAACAAAAAACAGAAGGTAGGAAGGTAATGGAAGTGGGACAGCCTCTAAGTTAAATGACAACTCCCCAGACCGAGGAGAGCCTCTACCTTAAAGAGCTACTCCTTACCAGAAAAAGGAAAAGGATGGAATAAGGGGAAAGCCCTCTAACTGAAACAGGCTAAGAGTAAGGAGGAATCCTCTAAGAAAAACGGATTTGACAAGGGGAATAGGCCTGAAGAAAGAACGATGGCCTACACAAAAGCAACAACCAGAAAGCGGAGATAGGGGGCTAAACAAACACTACTATACTACAGAGAGACCCTGAAGAAATATCAAGATTTAAAACCCAAAAACGTAGCCTGAGCCAGTATCCAGCAATCTCGAAGCTTCAATTGGCAAACGAGATCTGGGTAACTAGCGCTAGGCATGATAAGATAGGGACTAGCCTCGAGCCAGTGGAAGCTCTCGAGCTTTAAAATATGGCAGAGTCTGAGCAGAGGGTCTGCTCTGAACCCAACCAACCAACAAGAAGGAAGGCGAGATAAGGACAACAGAACATATACTAGTATAACTACTATACTTCCTTCTAATTAGCACAACCAAATTATTCCACGGCTACTTCTCTGTTAACACTTAAACTTGCTTAACCCCCACCCATACCTCACTCTACCACATCTTAAATTACATAACACTTAACTGTAAATGTGCAATATAATGCTTGTATATTGAATGTTTGTGAATATCAATACAAATTCTATATATATATATATATATATATATATATGTATATATATATAGATATATATAGATATATATATATATATATATATATATATAAATATAATTTCTAGTATTCACTAAAACTGCATTATAAAAATGACTACTGTAAATATTGATTGCATTAAGACACCCTGGAGTTTTTCTCCCATGTCCTCCTCTGAAAAGGGGCACCTGTAATCAATCAGTCAGACTTTCCCATTAAACAAATGTCAGTCAATAAATAAAAGTTTTTCTTCCAATGTCATACTCCTTAGCATGCATCAAGAATACCGAAGCACCAGTCTACATTTGAGAATTTGAGATAAAACACTGTTCTGATACAATAACTTGAATACTGAGAAGTTAACTGCTGGGAAAAGGCAGGATTTTGTAGTGGTTACTCAGGACATAACAGGGTACATCCAAAGTTTAGGATACAACTAAACCAGCAGATCAGACTTCAAGAAGAAATAAAAATAGCAGCTGTCCTTATCAAATTTGTACCAAGTAACCAAACTTCAGGATGTTTTCGAATAAAGATTTTTTTCAAGGATTCTAGAACTTTTTTAAACACTTGGGAAAGTCTCCTCTTTGGAGTAGAAGGCTCTATAACAGGTCAGTTATCTTCTCCCAAGATATACACAGCAGCATTAAAAAGAAGTTATGTTCTTACCATAACGTTCCATGTGGAGTGTTCATCTCGCCTTTGTTCTTACACACGGGTTCAGAGCCGATCCTCGTCTCCGAGTCGGCCGCATAGCAAAGCTCTGCATCTAAGAGAAGCTCGAGACCAGGCTATATCCCACAATCCTCCCTGCCATTACTCAGAGCTAGTTTACAAGCAAACCAGAATAACAATAACCCTGAGGTGCTAAGGCTACATACTGCCACAAAAGAAAAAATTTAGAGACACCATCTCACTGACAAACCAACTAGGGGTAACGAAACATACCCGGAAGAGGTAAAGACATGTGGACCAGACTCTAGTCCTACTCGTTCTTCCAAACCGGGAGGGAGGGAAGGGGGGGAATGTAAGAACAAAGGCGAGATGAACACTCCACATGGAACGTTATGGTAAGAACATAACTTCTTTATGTGAGAGTGTTCAATCTCGCCGTTTGTTCTTACACACGGGTAGCGTCCCTAGCTCCGTCACCCTGAGTGACTCATGGAAGAACATTCCTGAGCACAGTGGAACCAAAGGATGTCCTGTCTTTGGAGGCTTTGTCAACCCTATAATGAGCGATGAAAGTATGTGGTTTAGACCACGTGGCTGCTGCACAAATCGTGTCCAAAGGCAGGCGAGCTGCATGAGCCAAGGAAGTGGAGACGGACCTAGTAGAATGGCCTTTTGGTTTGGTGGGTAAGGCCTGATTTGACTTAGAATACACAAAGGCTATACAATCAGTAAGCCATTTAGAAAGCGTACGTTTTGTAACTGCCATGCCCTTTACATTGTCTGCAAACGCAACAAAAAATTGATCTGTTTTTCTGTAGTCTTTAGTCCTGTCTAAATAAAATCTGAGTTGTCTGTGGACATCTAACTTGTGCAACATATATTCCAACTTGCTGGTATGGTTCTTGAAGTAGGGAGTTCAATGGACTGATTAATATTTATGACAGAACATACCTTAGGAAGGAAGGACGGATTTGTTCGTAAAGAAACCATCTGGGTGAAAAATTAAGTAAGGCGGTTTAATAGACAGTGCTTGCAGCTCTGAAACTCTCCGAGCTGAAGTAACCGCTACAAGAAAAAGAGTCTTCCACGACAGAAATTTCAGGGGGCAAGAAGAGGCTGGTTCGAAAGGTGGTAACATTAGTTGTGATAACAACAAATTTAAATTCCATGGGAATAAAGGGTCTCTGACGGGAGGTCGAAGATGGAAGGAACCTTTCATAAAAGCTTTACAAAGCCTGTGGGACATAATAGAAGAACCGTCCTCACCAACATGAAAGTAGGATATGGCAGCCAACTGCACTCTTAATGTGGAAGTAGAGGCCCCTTCATGGAAAAGGATGGAAAGAAATTCTAGAATTTTATGTAAAGGAGCAACCAAGGGGTCCAAGTGTTGACTAGATGCCCAGTACACAAAGCGTTTCCATTTACTGTTGTAAAGTTTTGTGGTGGAAGCCTTATGAGAGGCAACCAAAATGCGCTGCACTGCAGGAGAAAGAAGATCAGACCTGGCTAGGCGGGGGAGTGGAGCAGCCAAGCTGCTAGTTTGAGGGATAGAACAGACGGGTGAGGAACTCCCGACGAATGTGTCAGTAGATCTGGTACTGGGTCCAGGATCCAAGGTTCCTCTGTTTGATGGGCTCGAAGAAAGGGGAACCATATCTGGAGAGGCCAGAATGGGGCTATGAGTATAATTGTCCTTTCCAGATTCATGGCTTTCTGGAGAAATCTGGGAATCAAGGGGATAGGTGGGAATGCATATAGGAGACCCGGGGGCCAATCGTGTATCAGTGCGTCCCTGGGGACATCCCCTGGAAGGGGTAGAAGGGCAAAATAGCTTCTGCATTTGGTATTCATCGGGGAGGCGAATAGATCGCAGCAAGGCTGGCCCCATTTGCGGAAAATTCTTTCCGCCACTTGTAGTTTGAGGGACCACTCGTGAGGTAACAGGATGGCTCTCTGCTCAACCTGTCCGCAATGACGTTGGATGATCCCGGGATGTGCGTTGCTATCAGAAAGCGACCCGTGGACTCTGCCCATTGCCAAATTCTCATGGCCTCTCTGCATAATGGGTAAGATCTGGTTCCCCCTTGTTTGTTTATGTACCAGACTACAGACATGTTGTCTGTCTGAACTGCTACTGTCCCTAGAGGTAGGAGGGTTTGAAAGTGTTGCAACGCCAGGAACACCGCCCTCATTTCCAGAACATTTATGTGCAGGTTGTACTCGATATTGGACCATTCCCCTTGGACTGTTCTTCCCTGAAAAAGTCCCCCACCCTATCAGGGAAGCGTCCGTGGTTATAGTGGCTGTCGGATTTGGTAGAACAAATGGACGACCCATAGTGAGATCCTGGCTGGAAACCCACCATGAGAGGTCTCGCTTGCAAGAATCTGTTATCAGGATCTCGTACTTTAGGGGTAACTGTTGGAACGACCACTGCGTGAACAGCAGCCATTGGAGGAGCCTCATGTGCAGCCTTCCCATGGGAATCGCAATCAGGGACGCTGCCATGAGTCCCAAAACTTTCAACACCAATTTGGCCGGGGCTTTCCTGCATTGCAGCAGAAGAAGAACCTGTTCCTTGAGGGATGAAGCCCTTACTTGAGGGAGCTTTACTAATGTTAAACGCGTATCTAGGTCCGCTCCGATAAATGAAATATGCTGTGAGGGCAGTAAGACAGATTTTTTGAAGTTTATGGAAATCCCTAGGTGGGAACAAAGGTTGACTGTATAGTTTCTTGCTTGTATGAGGAGATGCTCGGTGGTGGTGGTGAGGAGCCAGTCGTCCAGATAGGGAAACACCCGGAATCCTAGACATCTCAAGTGAGATGCTACCACTGCCATGCATTTGGTGAATACCCTGGGGGCTGAGGTGAGCCCAAAGGGCAGGGCTCGAAATTGAAAATGACTGACTCCAGCTGGAAGCGCAGGTGATCTCTGGAAGTTCTGGCCATCTTGATGTGGTAGTACGCGTCCTTGAGATCTATCAAGCACATCCAGTCGTCCTTCTGTAAAAATGGAAGGATCGATTGAAGCGTGACCATCCGGAACTTTTCCTTCTTCACAAAGGTATTGAGATTGCCGAGATCCAAAATGGGTCTCCAGTCCCGTCTTTTTCGGAACTAAAAAGAACCTTGAGTAAGTTCCGGATCCTTTTTGGTCCGCCGGGACTGGCTGAATGACTCTTTTTGAGCAGCTTTGAAATTTCTATTGCTGCTTGGCCTCGCAGACGGGGTGGCACATCTGGAGACCTTCTTTGTTGGGGTGGAGTTGACATAAGGGGGTATTTTGTATCCTCTGGTTACAATGCTTTTTACCCAGGAGTCTGAGGTGAGAGTTTGCCAGGCCTGTGGGTATAAAGCCAAGCGACCCCCGACTGCCTCCAGAGCAGGACAGTCGGGCCCCCATTCAGGAGTGCTGGAAAGGCTTACCAGGGATAGTATCCCTGTCGCCTTGGTTCTGCGGACCCTCTGCCGCGGGCGTCTTCCATGTCTGCCCCCCCCCTGCCTCTGGGGGGGGGGGGTTGGTTCACTCTGTGTGGCCTGGAAAGATCCCAGAGTTCTACGGAACCACATTTTTCCGCCTCGTTGCCCTTTGGGGTACGGTCTGGATGGAACGGAAAAACGGACTCAGACAGCAGACAGAGTCTTTCCTTCCTGCTCACACCGAGTTAATGTCTCTTTCACTTTGGGCCCAAAGAGAGTGGCACCATCAAAGGGGGCGTTGGCGAAAGAAGACTTGAAGGCTTCCACAAAAAGAGCACAGCCGCATCCAGGATGGTCTTCGTAGAGCAATCGCTGAAGCTGCGGCCCTACTCGACCCTTCAGCCGCATACGAGATGAGCCTCATGGACGAGTTCACTACGGAGGTAAGGGTGTTAAGTTGTGCTGTCACCTTATCTGAAACAGCAGCATTTGTGTTACCCTGGAGGGTATCTCTCAGCTCCTTGATGAGATCCCTCTGTAGTCGTGTAAAATGTGTCAAATAGTTTAGCGAACGCATGGAAAAAGTCGCTGAACTAAAAATGCGCTTCCCATATCTATCCATAGTCCTAGAATCCTTATTAGGAGGATGAACAGAAGAGGAAGACTCCGACATCTCCTTTTTAGTGGCTGCGGCCACCACCATAGCGTCAACGGGGACTCCTTTTGTGAGATAGGTCTTGTCCTGGGGGGGGCAGTAATAAATTTACTTGGCTTTCGAGGGACCGGTTCCACTGTGTCCGGTGTCTCCCACGCCCTTCGAGCAATTAAATCCATTAACTCATCGAAGGGCGGAGTAACCCAGGAGGTAGAAGGTTGAGCACCAAATGCCTTCAGCAACACAGACTCATCCTCAGTGGGGGTTAGGGACTGCCAATCACCCCTCTGTTTTAATATCTCCAAGATGTCCGCAAATGAGACATCCTCGGAGGGTGATTTTGGGGACCCCTCTGACTCATCCAAGTCAGTGTCAGAAGTTAGAGATTCCTGTGGGGAGTCTAAGTGCCTCCTCTTGCACAATCTTTTTCTCAGGACCTCATCGGAGGGGGATTCCGGTGAGGCCTCAGAGGAACAGGGGGCATCCTCTAGGGATGGCTGAGACAATGGTGCTCCACGCTTTGGATGTGTCGTGGGAACAGAAACAGAGAGTGGCTCCTTAAGGGAGGGAGAAGACGCGTCCGATGTAGTGGTTGTCTGTGTAGACAAAACCTTCCCCATAAGGTCAAAAACCCCTGAACCTCGGGCCGAGGACTCCCCCGGTTCCGAAGAACATGGAAGAATCCGAGACATGGGGCCCATGGGTCTCGACCCAGAGGACGGAGCTGAGCCAATCTGCGCCGAGGCCCCGAGAGGGAGAGTCGGAACCAAAAGGTCGGTACGACTCTCGGTCCCGGAACCAAGGAAAGATAGTCGACTCCGCGACTCACCTATCGGTTCCGATGGAGTCGAGGTAAGTGGTGTCGATCGTGCAATGGACGGTTTCGGCACAGAGGGCTCCACTATCATCGGCTCATCTTCTTCCGGCTCCGAAGACTGGATGGGTCTCGAAGGAGGACCTGTTGGAGATAAAGGAAGGCCTTCTAGTTTTGACACCAACTGGGAGGAAACTGCAATCAATTTGGAAAGGGCCGTGTTCTCCATAAGTTTCTGCACGACACGATCCACATCAGTATCAGATAATGGTCTGGAAGATCGGGTCGAAGGGGCCGAAGATGGCACCGACCGAAGAATAGACGGCGGCGGTAGTTCCGACACCGGTTCCAAGACCTGGGGCTCAGTGAGAGACAAACGTTCGACGCTCGGCCCCGAAGTCTGTGGAACCGGAGAACGAACTCTAGAAGATGTACTCTGAGCCGATGACATGGGCTCCGACATCTTCGACCCCTTCGAAGACTTAGAAGCCTGGTCAGACTTGTCCAAGGCCTCTTGGAAGGCAGGCTTAAGAAGCCCCCTATCAATAAGTTTCCTGCGTCTATCTGTCATGACCCTCCTACTGAAGGAATGGCAAATGGAGCAATCCTCTTGCAAGTGGAGAGGGCCAAGACAGTAGACGCAGGAAGTGTGGCTGTCAGTGATGGACATTTTCTGTCCACACTGACACCTTTTGAAACCACTCTTTGCTTTCTCAGACATAACTTAAAAGAAGTGATAGTTTAATTTTAAAGGAATTTACAGTTAGGAAGGGGTAGGCCCCAAAGGGAAACCTATAGAAAAACTAACTATAAAATACACACAAACACACTATAGTATATAAAATATAAATATCCACAAAAAACTATAGGAGAATAATAACTTTTTAAAGAATAAAAAGAAGAAAAAAAAGACTATCTTATCTGTTTAACTACTAATCTCTGGTCCGAGCTCTCTGTAGTGATGTGACCTGTTGCAGCGGCAAACTAGATCCGAGTAATGGCAGGGAGGATTGTGGGATATAGCCTGGTCTCGAGCTTCTCTTAGATGCAGAGCTTTGCTATGCGGCCGACTCGGAGCCGAGGATCGGCTCCGAACCCGTGTGTAAGAACAAACGGCGAGATTGAACACACTCACATATGTAATGTCTTAAATGTAAAACCTAGAAGAGTAAGTTTTTTATCGCAAATATGAGGGGAGAAACACAGAGTTAAAAAGGAGCACTAATCCTCTGAAAGCAAGCAAATAATTCTCTCCCCTTGCTTCCATTTCTCCCTCTCTCTCTCCCAGTTTTTATCTAAAGCCTTGAAACGCAGACAAAGACACAAGATGTGTGGCATGCTTAACTCTACATTCTCACTTACATTAGTCAACAAAACTGACAAACATTAGTCTCAAAGCTTTCTCAACAAGGCCAGAACAATATTCTCTACCACTTGGTTCCTGTAATCCACTGCAGACAGATGAGATGAAGCCTGCAGCTCAGGCTTAACTGCCAGCAGTATATTTGTGCAGGAGTGTTTGTTAAAGAGTTAGAGAGCTGTGGAATTGTACGTAACTAGCCTTTCATCAAAAATGAAAGAGAATTAATTATTTCAATTCTGCTTAATATTTATTTAATTTGTACTTAGAATGGCCTCTGTGGTGACAGTTTGAACGTTTCTGCTCTGTTCCACTCTGTCTGCATTTTTTAGTTTGTACAGAGACCTTTGTCTTGTATTTTAATTAGCTGCTCTGGGAAGATTGTCTTTCTGCACTTCTATTTCCATAAGCAGAATTACTTGTAAAAGCTATCTGTATTTTAAACCCTGCTGGGTTATAGTTTGGTTTAATTCACAGTTGCGGCAGATCTGTGTACTACTACTGCCAGATTTGTGCTTTAGTCATTTACAGCTGCATCTTTTCTCATAAACAGTGTTGCTGATACATTTTTGCATAGTCTGGTGCCTTAAACTCTACTAGAAGGTCAACAGTGAGAAAACTGTCTCTGCTCCAGTTTGTGCTTCAGTGCATTTATATTCTGCTCATCATTTGTGCTTCAGTGCATTTATATTCTGCTCATCATTTGCCTGCTTAAAGTTGCATTCTGTGTCTGTCCTGTCCCCCACTAACAAATTAAGATGAAGTTTCTGAAAGAGCTCCAAATATTGCCTTTATTTGCCCGAATGCCTCTCTAGCCAGCCTGCTTGTTCCTAGAAGACTTTCCTAACCCTCCCACCCTTTTTCTGTTTCTGCTTTATAAGGGTGTGTGTGTGTGTGTGTGTGTGTGTGTGTGTGTGTGTGTGTGTGTGTGTGTGTGTGTGTGTGTGTGTGTGTGTATCTCTGGCCTCCACCCCTTATAATAATCTCATTTCCAAAGTCCCTCTCCTCTTTCACTATTATCTGCTGCATAAGCTACTTAAGTACTCTTCCCATCCATTGTTTTCCACAGAGCCATGATACTGTGCACACCCAGCAAACCAGTTTTGCTCTTGAGTAAACCTCCTTTACTACATATCGTCTCCTACCTATTTCCTGGGGCTCAGCAAAACTTGGAGTCCTAGCCTGCATTCTAGAAATGTTTTACTTTTATCTATTGCCATCCAGGAAAAGTTACGCACCTCGGATTGCTAAACTGCACTCAAATTATTTTCAGTGATTGTTATGGTTTCCTTTTGTGTGTGCATTTCACTGAATTTATTTTGGAAAAAAAAAGTGCTCTTCCTCTCAATGTTACTGCTGTTTAAGAACATCCTGAAACTGCTTTCAGCAAGGGATTTCCAGCTATTTGTTTTAGCTTGTGGTAGCACTGCACTTGTAGGTCTCTTCTACTGTTTTTACATTAGGAGAAAGTACAGTTGTGTACACTTACCATAAATGTAGATGTTTGAGTGTATTCACTGTTGAGGTCATTACATTTAGGTATCTGCTTGCAGGTAGCCCTCAGTCGGCCTGATTAACAAAGCCTTGGGTCCTTCGTCGGTTGCTGTCCCTTCTTCCATGTCGTCAGGGGTATAAACATGCAGCCGACACCATTACATCAGTTTTTTCTTGCCCTAGATGTCAGGTGCCCCCCTAATGGGGAGTAATTAAATATAAAAGTACAATGATATACCTCCAACAAAAAAGCAAATACACCAAAAAGGCTTTTAGGCATATTAAATGAAAGTAGAGGTATAGCCAAAAGAAGTTAGGGGGCTGGAGGGAGGGTAACCAGGACTGCAAAAGTGAATACACTCGAACATCTACATTTATGGTAAGTGTACACAACTGTACTGTGTTCTTTGTGTTTCACTGTTGCAGTCATTACATTTGGGTAGATTCCCAAAGCTATGGCTGGGAGGAGGAATTCAGATAGCATTAGGACCAGCTATAAGGCTCTGCCTGCAAGACTGCAGTGGCAAAGCCAGCTCTGGATTTAGAGAAAAATGGCAAATGATCATGCTTGGTAAATGATAATGCTTGGTGAAAGTATGTACAGAACTCCAGGCAGCAGCTTCTAGGATGTCCCTGGTAGGGACGCCTCTGAGAAAGGCTGTAGAGGTAGATGGCCTCTGAGAAAGGCTGTAGAGGTAGATGCACCCCTGGTGGAGTGAGGTCTGATCCCCTGGGGGATAGGTTTCCATGGTGCTTACAGCAGAAACAAATGCAATGGCCTATCCATTTAGAAATGGTTTGCTTTGAAATAGCCTTCCCCTCTGCCCCTGCAGCAAATGCTACAAGCAGTTGTTCAGATTTCCTTTGAGGTTTAGTCCTGTCCAAGTAGAATCCAAGTTGTCTATGCACATCTAAGGAATGCAGTATCCGTTCCCCTTTGTTCTGTGGATTGGGAAAGAAGGTTGGCAAATGAATGGACTGATTAAGAGCCACACTGGATACCACCTTGGGCATGAAAGACGGATTGGTTGTGAGGGACACCCTGTCCGCATGAAAGATGAAAGGCTCCACTGCCATAAGGGCCTGTAATTCAGATACCCTTCTAGCTGAAGTGATTGCTAAAAGGAAAGCCGTTTCTGCAGTAGCAGCTGGCTTGAAAGGAGGTAGAGTGAGCTTCTCCAAAACAAAGTTAAGGTCCCAGGCTGGGTTTGGAGCTCTCCTGGGTGGTCTCACATTTTTGGCCCCTCTGAGGAACTGCTTGAGCAGTGGATGAGAGAAGGGGGGGTTCTGTGTTATGATGAGCTGAAATGGCTGTGGCGTGGATTTTAATGGAGGAAAAAGACAGGCCCTTGTGAAGCATCTCAGTTAAGTATTGTAAAATCTGAGGTAAACTGGACGCTGCTGTGCTTATCCCTTGAAACTGGTTCCAGGCACAGAATCTTTTCCATTTTTCAGCATAGGATTTTCTAATGCTAGGCCTCCTTGCCTCTAAAATGATATCCATCACAGGTTTACTGAGGGATGGTAAAGGAGAGATTATGTAAATTAGCCAGGCTGCAAGGTTCAGTGTTAGAAGCTGATGGTGCAGAATCTGGTTCTCCTACTGAGACAACAGGGAAGGAGTCTGAGGCAGGTGCCATGGGGATAACCGTGACACACTGCGCAGGAGGGGGTACCAGTGTTGGCGTGGCCAGTCTGGAGCAATCAAAATCATTCTTGGTTTGTCCTGTTTGATTTTTAGTAGTATTTTGGAGAGCAGAGGCAGAGGGGGGGGGGGAGGCATAGACAGGTTTTCCAGCTGAAGGACAGAGCATCCACGTTCGAGGCTTGTTTGTGGGGAGTCCTTGTGCAAAATTTGTCCAATTGGTAGTTCTGGGGAGAGGCAAACACATCTATATCTGGGCTCCCCCATTTGCTTGTCATGTTGTAAATCCTTAGTTCCAGTTTCTACTCGTGTGGGTCCATGAGGTTTCTGCTTATTCCGCCTGCCAATGTATTTAATTTTCCTGGCAGGAATTGAGCTTGTAGGTGCACTTGGTAGCTCAAGGCTGCGTTCCACAATGCCATGGCTAGTTTGCAGAGGAGGTAAGAATGTGTACCCCCCCCCTGCTTGCTTATGTACCACATAACAGTGGTGTTGTCCGTCTTTACCATTAGTTGCCCTGGAAGAATGTGGTCCTTGAAGGCTGTCAGAGCATTCTGTACAGCTAACATTTCTTTTTACTTGATATGCAGGTGCATTTGACTTGGGTTCCATTTGCCCTGAATGCACTTCCCTGCCAGGTGAGCCCCCCCATGCATAGTCTGATGCATCTGTTAGGGTTTGGGCGGCAGGGGGTGGTGTGAAAGGTAGTCCCTTGTTTTGGTGGCATTGCTTCTAGATCCTGAGAATGTTGACACCATAGACGTTTTAGATACAACTGTAGTTTCCTCATATGCAGTCTTGCATATGGAATTAGAAGAATGCAGGAGGCCATGAACCCCAAGGCTTCCAGTATTTGTCTTGCAGATAGCAGGGTTTTTGTGGCCACTTGTTTGAAGTAGGTTGTCAAATGAATTGGTTTCTCTGGCGTGAGGTAGGCCATCTGGGAAGTTGTATTCAGCCTTGCTCCCAGGAATATAATTTGTTGACAGGGTACCAGGTGTGATTTCTTTTCATTTATGGTGTAACCCAGACAAATTAGAACTCTTTGTACAAAGGCCAGGTGACTCAAAAGTATGTCCTGGCTTTCTGCCTAAATTAGACAATCGTCCAGGTATGGGTATATTTGAGTATTTCTTTGCCTGCAAAATGCAATAACTGGAGCTAGGTACTTTGTGAATACCTTTGGCCAGTAGATAAGCCAAAGGGCAGTACAGAGAACTGACAGTGCGTGAAGCCTGCTTTGAGGCGTAGGTATCTTCTGCAAGATTCCCTAATTGGGATGTGCAGGTATGCTTCTTTTAAATCTAGTGTTACCAACCAGGCATCTTTGCCTAGCATAGGAAGTAATTGAGTCAGCATCTTGAATTTTGGAATTTCTAAAAAGGTGTTTAGAGTAGACAGGTCCAGGACAGGATGCCATGAATGGTCTTTTCTGGGAACCAGGAAAAGTCTTGAGTAGAAACCTTGTCCCTTTTCCTCTTCAGGTACCAGTTGAATAGCCCCCATGCTTAAGAGAGAAAGTACTTGTTTTTGGGCCTCTGCCCACTGATTTGGGGGTAGGTCCGGCCACCCGCTTGGTGTTGGCAACGTGTGGAAGTGAAATCTGTATCCCTGGGACACTATTTAAAACCCATTTGTCCTGGGTAATGAGTTCTCAATTCTTTGCATGAAGAACAATCTTTCCCCCATCAGTTGGTAAGTGCTTGGAAATTTTAAAAGGAAGTCATTGAGACAGACAGTTTACCATGGGGGATTTGGAAGTGGAGGCCCCCCACTGCTTAGTCCTGTGTGTCCCCTGGGACTGAAACCTGGGTTTTTTGCTGAGTCTGGGTTTGGCTTGAGAAGACCTGGAAGGGGCTGGAAAGGACCAATTTTTAGAGGGCCAGTGCCTACTAAATCTAAAAGACTGAACCTGTAAGAAATCTTTAACAGTTTGCATGGATTTAGCTTTAACTTCCATTTTTTTAAGAACTTCCTCAGCCTTGTTGCCAAACAGGCGGCCCTGATTTAAGGGAGCATCCAACAATTTAGCTTTAACATGATCAGGCAAAGATTGCTCCTTAAGCCAAGCATGCCTTCTGAGCAAAGACCCAGTAACAGCGGCCCTGCAAGAGGCCTCTAATGAATCAAAACAACATTGCAAAGTATGTTTTTCAACTTGTTCAGCAGAATGTATTAAATCCTGTAATTCTTCATTTTCCACACAGTCAGGAATCAACATCAATTTCTGTTTAAAAAATCCAATAACATTTTGCTGATACATCAACATATGAAACTGACAGTTTAAAGCCCTAATGGCCAAGGTTGCAGAAGTGTAAACCATCTTACCCCATCTATCCTGCACCCTGGAGTCTCTATCAGAAGGGGTAGGATTTTTAGCAGTAGAAGCCTTAATGCCCTTGGGCCCCTGTGAAATAGTTTCTGGATCCGCAATGGGATTTTTAAAAATGAACTTGTGTGACTCAGGGACCCTGTAGTATCGGTCTGGTTTTCTGGGAGCAGGAGGCAAGGAATCAGGGGCCAAACTAGATTCTGAAAAAGCATCATCAACAATGTCTAGTACAGGAGGAATAGCTAAAGGCCTATGCTGAGGTAGGAGTAAGAAATCCCTAAGCCTCTTTTTTGAATCAGAAAAATCCTGGCTTTCTCAGTGGAAATGCTCCCTTAGAGTATGTAAGGTTTCCCCAAAAGAAAAATCCTCTGGAGGTAAAGCAGAGGGAATGGAGTCCTCTGCATCAGAATGATCAAAAGTACAGAAGAATCAGAAAAAACAGAATCCTGGTCAGAAGATTCATAAACCATTTCAGTCCCAGGCCTCTTAGAAAGGGGGGGAGGGGTTGGCTACCCCCGATTAGAGTTATTAGATCTTCAGCCATTCTTACCATTTGTTTTTTGGACACAGAGGCCTGAGCATGTGGCCTAGGTGTCATTTTTTTAGGCATGGTTCGAGATTTAGGCCCAAGAGAAGAAGGAGGCGTCGGTTTAATATGCAAGTCCGTAGGCCTGAATACACCCTCAGAAGCCGGTGCCTGCACAGCGGTTCTGGACCCATCCAAGATAGAGATATCCTCGGGTTCCATAGTCTAAGCATCTCGTGGCATGCCAGACTCCGAATGGGTCTCAGTAGAGGCCTGCGAATCAGAAGTAGCGGGTATCAGGGGCTGCGAAAGCACTTCACTGAGTACCGGCAAACTGGCGACTTGCTTAGGAGAAGCGTCGTCGGCAGTTTTGGACCTCAGCGGCCTGTCTCTGTCTTCATCTTTGCGTTTTTTCGGAATCCTGGTAGTCAGATGACTAACCGACATTTCTGGATAATTAAACCAAGAACCAAAATATTTAGAGGCGAAAATGTACCGACGACTGATAGTGCGCTGATTAAATAAAGCACAAAACCGACAGCAAGGTTAAGTCGTGGTCAGGGCCTAGGCAAGGAATACAGTACAAATGAAAATCTTTGAGGTATTTGCTTTCCACAAGTAATGCAATTATTAACTTTTACTGACATCGGTAAGGAGCAAGAAAAAGTTTCACCAACGGGGTACTTAGCTTTAGTTGAAGACTTCGGTTCTGAAACTCGAAAACGAAAATTTCAGAAGTCGGCCGACCGGCACTTGCGAACTGCTTCTACTTTGGGCACTGCACGGCAAGAAAGACTGATGTAATGGCGTCGGCTGCATGTTTTATACCCCTGACGACCTGACGTCATGGAAGAAGGGACAGCAACCGACGCAGGACCCAAGACTTTGTTAATCAGGCCGACTGAGGGCTACCTGCAAGCAGATAACCCAAATGTAATGACTGCAACAGTGAAACAAGAAGAACATCTAGGTTTAGTCATTTCACTGCAGGAGGTGTTTGCCTGGTCAGTCTGAGTTGGAAAATACAAAAGAACTCAGTGTAATCATTTTATTGGCCAGAGGACTCATTAGCTAGTTTGCTGTTTTTCTCTGTGCTGCTATAAATTTTGTGCATTTGCATGGGTTAGCACTGCCCTATACAGTAGCAAATGCCTAGAATGCAAATTTTCCCTGTAGAACGGTCCATACAACTGCACCCTGTAAAGCAGAAATACAGCACAGATACTTTGTGTGCCGACAAGCTTAGAAGTGGCAATACCTACAGATTTAGTAGAATTCAGTATTGTGTAAATTTTAGTACCGTTTAACAAAATTTACAGCAATAAAAGGACCATTATTAGCCTTTTAACCCCAATACACCACCCCCTTTTAGCTCACAAAACAAAGGACTTGGCAGTGTGAATATGTTATTTCCTAACTTCCCTGTAGCCAGCTTAATGAATATGGGCATCTCAATACAATGTAGCAACTGTCTGTTTACCGACAACCACTTAATGCTTGCAGAAGCAAACACAAAAAGCAAGAGGTGTACTTACACAAGCACACTGGAGGCTAAACTCTCACATACAAGTGCACATCAGGTTGTCGAAACCACACACACACACACACACACACACACACACACACATACATAGACCAATGTATGCTGTGGCACTTAAAAGCAATCTTCGTACACAACAAAGGTCATTTAGACCACCCATTGTCAAAGCTATGACTTAGCAAGCCCAAAGCCACTCAAAAAAAAAAAAAAGAAAAAAAAAATACCACCACCCAATACTACACATACGGTCACTCTCGGTGAAACCTCAAACACAAAGCCCCTAAGGCAAGCAACACACCTCCCAGGACTCTCATCATTGTGAACTCCATTAAAAGATATACTGATGCCCCTCTAACCACAATGAACAAGAAGATAACTATTAATTGCTTATCTGGAGACGAGATCTGCTAAATCACTCACAAACTCAAGTCATTACATCACAGGTACTAGTATGATTCCACCATAGTTCATGTAGGTGTAAATGACCTCACATGTACCTCCCTGGACTATATGAAAAAAAATTATGGAGCTTTCAAATGTATGTCTCAGGTTGGTATGAGCCTAGCAATGAGCGGCATATTACCATCACTGACGATGATGCCACAATACACAAGCAAAAAATGACTGACTTCAACAACTGGCTGCCTTTCTGGTGTCAAAGGGGATCCAATATTTGTCAGCTTGGGAGGACATGGTTAACGGACCACGTTGCTTTGCAAGGATGGTCTGCACCTTTCCCCTCTACACTTTTGCATATTGGCTAAAACTTTATTCACCCTCATAGTGCCTTTTTTAGGCAATGCCAAATTAACAAACCAACCAACACAGAAAAAACTCAACTGAACCTCAAGGAGTTGCTGCTCAATGCTAGGAGCCTTAATAAACTAGACTTCCTCCAAGCCCTCCTCACACTCAAGAATACAGACATCTGTGCAGTTACCAAAACATGGTTTAAGCTAGCAAAGAGTACTCGGGCAGTAAAAGGTTTCACAGCCTTCCACTATTTCAGACCATTAGCTGATCAGGCAAGGACTAAAGGTGCAGGTGTCTCAATATACATGAACAACAAACATACCTCTAGGATGGTCAAACAGGATGACATGCAGGAGTTCATCCACTTGCAGATCCCCACAGAAAATACCGTACCATATCCTAGCCAGCTATAGGTCACCTCCATGTCCCAAGCAACTCACAATGCATACTTGGACCTACTGGAGACACTTACTATCCAACATAAAGTACAGTTTTGTACCTACCATAAATGTAGATGTTCGAGTGCTAATACAGCTGCAGTAATCACAAATGGGTTTTCTGCCGTCAGGCGGGTCCTCGGTCAGCCGAATTCCAAAGTCTAGGTCCGGCGTCGGTTGTCGTCGCTTTCTTTCCTGACGTCAGTGCGACAGGGGTATATAAGACACAGCCGACGCCATATTCTTCAGTCTTTCTTGCCCCAGATGTCAGGTGCCCCCAGAAGGAAGGCAATACATAAATTATATATCTATATAGTCAAGCAATGCAATATAATCAAAAATCAGTAGTTGCAAGCAAATACACCATAGAAGGATAACCCAAAATAGGTTGTATGAGGAGGTGTTAGCCACTAGGCCTTTACCAAGAGGGGAAGGAGGGAAACCTGTACTGCAGCTGTATTAGCACTCGAACATCTACATTTATGGTAGGTACAAAACTGTACTATGTTCATCGTGCATACAGCTGCAGTAATCACAGATGGGTAGAATCCCAAAGCTACGCACAGGGTGGTAGGCACTAGGTGGAACTGGGAGCAGCCAGAATGCCCTGCAACACAGCAGTGGCAAAGCCTGCTCTAGTTTTGGAATATAAAGGCAAGTGGTAGTGTTTTGTGAAGGTATGCACAGAACTCCAAGTGGTTGCCTCTAAAATATCTTTGGTAGGGACTCCTCTGAGGAAGACTGTAGAGGTAGCTGTGGCCCTTGTGGAGTGGGATCTGATGCCTGTAGGAACAGGTTTGCCATGAAAGGAGTAACAAAACCGTATGCAATGGCCTATCCATTTTGAAATTGTCTGTTTGGAAATTGGCTTCCCTTGAGCTCCTACAGCATAGGACACAAAAAGTTGTTCTAATTTCCTAAAGGGCTGTGTTCTGTCCAAATAGTAACGTAGTTGTCTATGGATGTCTAAGGAATGTAGCAACCTTTCCCCTTTGTTTTGAGGATTGGGGTAAAAGGTAGGTAAGTGTATGGCTTGATTTAAAGCTACCCTGGATACTACCTTAGGCATAAATGAGGGGTTGGTTCGTAGGGAAACCCTGTCCTGATGGAAGATAAGAAAGGGCTGCACAGCCATGAGAGCCTGTAGTTCCGAAACCCTACGAGCTGAGGTAATGGCCAGAAGGAAGACTGTTTTCCAGGACAAATATTGCAAATCTGTAGAGGCAGCTGGTTCAAAGGGAGGTAATGTTAATTTTTCTAGAATGCAGTTAAGATCCCAGGCTGGTATTGGTTGTTTCCTTGGAGGTCTTATATTCTTAGCTCCTCTGAGGAACCGTCTTAAAAGTGGGTGAGAGAATAAGGGTGGATCAGTGTTGTATTCTGCAGAAATGGCTGAGGCATGAATTTTGATGGAGGAAAATGAAAGTCCACTGTTCAACAGCTCGGCTAGATACTGTAATATCTGAGGCAAATTCAGTTTTCTAGGATCCTGGCCTTTTTTCTCATTCCAAGCGCAGAAACGTTTCCATTTTGCGGAGTAAGCCTTTCTAGGAGATGGCCTTCTGGCTTCCAAAATGACATCCTGCACTTCTTTGGAGAGTAGGGTCTGTTGTGGTGTTAAGGAATTTTCCATGCAGCCAGATTGAGAGTTTTCAGCTGACTGTGAAGAGTTTTGTAGCTGTGCTGAGTCAGAAGAGGCATTAGAGGTAGGGTCCAGGGAGGAGTATGTGTTAGGCTCCTCAGGAGTGGGTACCAGTGTTGTCTTGGCCAGTCTGGAGCAATCAGTATCATCTTCGGTCTGTCTGCTCTTGCTTTCAAGAGCACCTTGGGCAGAAGAGGCAAAGGAGGGAAAGCGTAAACTGTCCATGTTGCCCAACTGAAAGAAAGGGCGTCCGCTCTCCAGGCCTTTGGATGAAAGGTCCTTGAACAGAACTTTTTCAATTGATGGTTCCTGTGGGAGGCAAAGAGATCTATGTCTGGTCTTCCCCACGCTTGGGTAAAAAACACTTGAGGATGCAACTTCCATTCGTGTGGATCTGTCATATTTCTGCTTAGATTGTCTGCCAGCGTGTTTTCCAATCCTGGCAAGTACTGTGCTTGAAGTTCGATTTGCCATTCCAGAGCCAAGTTCCAAAGCGACATGGCTAGCCTGCACAGGGGGTATGAATGTGTTCCACCTTGTTTGTTTATGTACCACATTACTGTGGTGTTGTCTGTTCTTATCAATAATTGCCCTGGATGCAGGAAGTCCTTGAAAATTGTAATAGCATTTAGCACTGCTTGCATTTCTTTTTGATTGATGTGAAGGTGCTTTTCCTTTTGGGACCATTTGCCCTGAATGCACCTGTCTGTCATGTGCGCCCCCCAGGCGTAGTCTGAGGCGTCTGTTGTGATGACTTGATTTGCTTGAGGCTTGCAGAATGGAAGGCCTGTGTTTGTTTGGCATGCTTGGGCCCACCATAGAAATTCCTTTTGCAAACATGGAATTACTGGTATTATTGTTTCCAAACTGTGGCTGTGTTGAGACCATAGGTTTTTTAGGTACCATTGAAGTTTCCTCATATGCAACTTTGCACATGGGATTAGAAGAATGCAAGATGCCATGAAGCCCAGAGCCTGCAGGATTTTCCTTGCAGTGAGCCTGGTACAATTTGCTAGTATTTTGAAGTAATGAGTTAGTTGCCCTTGTTTCTCTGGCGTAAGATAGGCCATCTGGGTGTTTGTGCCCAAGTTGGCACCCAGGAAAGTTATTTTCTGAGATGGTGTTAGCCTGGATTTCTCCTTGTTGACTGTGTATCCCAGAGAATTCAATAACCGTGTTACATAAGCCAGATGTTCCAGAAGTAGGTGCTTGTTTTCCGCTTGGATCAGGCAGTCGTCCAAATAAGGGCAAATTTGTATCCCTTGAAGTCTGCAGTAAGCAATTACTGATGCCAGGCATTTCGTGAATACTCTGGGTACAGTAGATAAGCCAAAGGGCAATGCAGAGAATTGATAGTGGATTGAACCTGCAAGAAATCTGAGGTATCTTCTGCAGCTTTGTCTGATTGGGACATGCAGGTATGCCTCCTTGAGGTCCAATGTTACCAGCCAAAACTCCTTGCCCAGCATGGAAAGAAGCTGCTGTAAAGTGAGCATCTTGAATTTTGGTACGAGTAGAAATGTGTTTAGGATGGATAAGTCCAAAATGGGTCTCCAGTCGGTTCCTTTCCTTGGTACCAGAAAAAGTCTGGAATAAAAGCCTTGACCTTGTCCGTGAGTAGGTACCTCTTGAATAGCTTTCATGGCCATAAGTTTTGAAATTTGTATTTGAGCCTCTGCCCTTTGATTGTGTGGCAGGTTCGGCATGCCTCTCATTTTTGGAAGAGTGTGAAAGTGAAATCTGTAGCCTCTGTTTATAATGTCCAGGATCCATTTGTCTGTTGTGATAATATGCCAATTTCTTGTAAATAATGCCAGCTTTCCTCCCAAGGGTGCTGCCAGCTGAGACTTGCTTGGCATGGAAAAGGGGAAGTCATTGGGTTTGTTTCCTGTATTGCTGTGCACTGTCTTCGCCACCTCTTGTTGCTGGAGTTTGCCATTGTCTGCCTCTATATGATCCTTGAGGTTGTCCTCTGCCCCTTGTGCGCCTGTATCTACCTCTTTGTGGCTTGTCCATGGCTGGAAAGGACCAGTTCTTTGCAGGCCAATTTCTGCTAAAACGTGGTGGTTGAACCTGTAGAAAAGTTTTGACAGTTTGCATAGATTTAGCTTTTTCTTCCATTTTCCGTAGCATCTCCTCAGCATTAGTACCAAATAGAACATCCTTTTGTAAAGGAGCATCTAGTAGCTTAGCTTTAACATGGTCAGGCAAGGTTTGTTCCCTAAGCCAGGTATGTCTACGAATGACTGATCCTGTCACAGCAGCTCTACTTGAGGCCTCTAGGGCATCATAGCCACATTGTAGGGTGTGTTTACCCACTTGTTCTGCACTATGCATCATATCCTGCAACTCCTTCAAATCTGGTTGTTCAGGTTGAGACATTTTATTTCTTAATTGTGATAACAAAAACTGCTGATATTTAAGCATATGGAACTGACAATTTAAGGCCCTCATGGCTAGGGTGGCCGAGGTATATACCTTTTTTCCCCACCTTTCTAAGGATCTAGACTCTCTTTTGGAAGGTAGTGGATTCTTAGCAGTAGAGGCCTTCATTCCCTTGGGGCCTTGAGAAATGGTTTCAGGGTCAGCATTATGGCTTTTGTAAAGAAATTGGCGAGAGGTAGGAACTCTGTAGTACCTATCAGGCTTGACTGGGGCAGGAGGCAGGGAATCCGGATTTAGGCAAGCCTCTGAGTAAACATCATCAGTATGTCCAAAACAGGAGGTATCGCCAGAGGTCTGTGCCGAGGTAACAAAAGAAATTCCCTAAGTCTTTTCTTGGAATCAGAAAAGTCTTGGCCTTCCCAATGGAAGTGTTCCCTCAAGGTGTGCAAGGTTTCCCCAAAAGAGAAATCCTCTGGAGGAGATACAGAAGGAATGGACTGCTCAGCATCCGAATCTTCAAAAGGGGAGTACGAGTGTTCCTCTTCATCAGAATGTTCTGAAAGAATGGAATCCTGGTCAGAAGAGGGAGAAGCTTCCTCTACTCGGGGTCTCTTGTCTGGAGGGGGTTGGGAACCCCCTGATAAGAGTAATTAAATCCTCAGCCATTTTTAGCATCTGCTTTTTAGGCATGGGGCCTGGAGATGGGCCCTGTGCAACAGGCCTCTTAGGATGCATGGCTGATTTGGACTTAGTAAAGGCCTTAATGGAGAAGGAAGATGAGGGTCTAAAAACACCATGGGTGGAAGTGGACCTATCCACATTTGGAGGCTCAACACTCACAGTGGCTTCGGTGGTTGTAGTCTGGGTGTGGGCCGAGGAACCTGCGGTCTCGGTTACAGAGGACACCGCCAAAGAAGTGTCGTCGGTAGTCAGGAGCTGCGTAGGAGCCTCACTGAGAACCGGACCACGTGTAGCCGGTTTTGGCGTGGTGTCGGTGGAGACCGCGGGCCTCGCGTGTCGGTCTTTGTCCTTGCGTTTTTTGGACAAAACGGTAGTCGGAGTATCCGACGACATTTTATAATCAAAGGTTTTACCAAAAAAGTGCTGGGCGAACTCCGCCCGACGCTTAATAGTGCGTTTATTGAAAGTAGCGCAAAAGCGACAGGCCGAGACGTCGTGGTCTGGGCCTAAACAAGGTATGCAGAGGGAATGGAAATCCTTACGCGGTATTTGCTTCCCACAAGAAATACAATTGTTAACTTTGTCTGACATCGGTCAGAGGCAAGAAATGTTTCCCCAACAGGGTACTTAGCTTTAAAGAAGACTTTGGTTCCAATTATTCATAATTTCAGGAGCTGGCCGACCGGCACTTGCGAACTGCTTCTGCTTCGGGCACCGCGCAGCAAAAAAGACTGAAATATATGGCGTCGGCTGTGTCTTATATACCCCTGTCGCACTGACGTCAGGAAAGAAAGCGACGACAACAGACGCCGGACCTAGACTTTGGAATTCGGCCGACCGAGGACCCGCCTGACGGCAGAAAACCCATCTGTGATTACTGCAGCTGTATGCACGATGAACATCACCCTACTCATGGAAGACTTAAATTACCCCTGTACAGACTGGGAATTCTAGACTGCTTCAAATCTACAGGCAGAGAGATTGGACTTCATAAATACAAACATCCTTGACCAAATAGTGAATATGCTCACTACAGGCCTCAACATATTTATTGGACCTTTTGTTCACAAATAAGGGAGAACACTGCACCCCCCCCCCCACCATATGTCTCGTTCTCCCTGGTAAGGGTCTGACCATAAAGCGGTCTCCTTTGAAATCAACTCTGTAATCTCATTAAAACCAGTAGCAGTTGAGAACTATTCCATGGCAAATTAACTTTTATTAAGTCACAGTTTGTCAAAATTCAATGACTCTTCAAACCCCAAGAAGACAGCAGCCTAGGCTGAATTGCTGTCAGAAACTTTGTAGAACCATGTCAATGGCTGCATAGAGGCTACTGTGCACATTTGCAAAACAAACAATCTAAAATTTGTTTGCAACATAAATAGGACATGCCGGAGAGAGAGAGAGACATTTCTCAGAGAATTCCCATTCTCTGAAGCAGGCTCCCCATCCATGTGAAGCAAAGTTCCTCCCCATCCCTAGTTTAAGTACAACTTGGATAAATGGATGGGTAATCAAAAATTAATTCTCTAGTCTGGCTCCAATGTTTCTAAAGGACAGAGGCAATCAGTAAATCATCCCCTAAAAAAAAAAAAAAAAATCAAATTTGTGGGTCACATTTAGGTTGCACAGCTAGGCTTATAAAGACCCAAGTGGTCGTTAATCTAGTACACACCTATGAATCAATGACAGTGGAGATGAACATGCCTCTCATCTGGCAAGCACCAACATCAGTACAGACATACTGAAGCTCACAAACAGGCATTATGTCCCCCATCAAACCATCAAATCCAACCCACTGAGAAAGTACTCAACACTGGATGAAGAAGTGCCATCATCCAAAGGAGACAATAATGCCTTACTCAGTGTCTTCTGAATAATCATCTTCGTAATCATAAAATGTACAAGACAATTGGGCTGTGTAGTCATTTACACCTTGCCAGTACCTACCCCTTAGACTTTACCTTCTTTTTCAAGGAGCGAGAGACCAGTCATACCATAGTCAATTTATGAATACCCATCCAATTAGGCAATTCCTTCTTAAGCTGGACAGAAATATGTTCCAGAGAAGTGGTGGTTGTTGCGTAACACATCTGTTTCTCCACTATGATGTGCTTATTTGATTAAGCAGATCAAAATACTGCTTGCAGCTTTTCCAGCACATGTGCAATGATATTCAGCCTCTGAAGTCTTTTGGCAAAGGCACTAAACAATCCTTAGACAACACAATACATCTCAGCTAAGGATTTAAATAAACCAATGGGAAAAAAAAAAAAGCTTTTAAACAGCTTTTGGCTCTAGCCAATAATGTTAGCTTTCTAGAAACTGCAGCTGCGTATTCTCTACTACAGAAAAATCACCACCAACTCTCAGACTCCATACACACTTGGCTAAAACTTAACTGTAACATTCACCAAGTTAAAAATAGTAAAATGGAAGGAGTGAAAGAAGCACACCAAGCTTAGAGAAACACAGGAATTAATGAATTCAAATCAGGCAAAGTACAGTTGTGTACTTACCATAAATGTAGATGTTAGAGTGTATTCACTGTTGCAGTCATTACATTTGGGTAATCTGCTGGCAGATTGTTAATCAGGCCGACTGAGGGCAAAGTCTTGGATCCTGCGTCGGTTGCTGTCCCTTCTTCCATGACGTCAAGTCGTCAGGGGTATAAAACATGCAGCCTACGCCATTACATCAGTTTTTCTTGCCCCAGATGTCAGGTGCCGCCCAAATGGGGAGCAAATAAAATTAAAAACATAAAAAAAAAAATACCTCCAATCCCAAAAGCAAATACACCAAAAGGGCTTTTAAGCATAGTGAAAGAAAGTAGAGGTATAGCCAGAGAAAAATAGGGGGCTGCAGGGAGGTTAACCAAGACTGCAACAGTAAATACACTCTAACATCTACATTTATGGTAAGTGTACACAACTGTACTATGTTCTTTGTGTTTCACTGTTGCAGCCATTACATTTGGGTAGATTCCCAAAGCTATGGTTGGGTGGAGGGAATTATACAGCATTAGGACCAGCTATAAGGCCCTGCAGGACAGCAGTGGCAAAGCCAGCTCTGGATTTAGACAAAAAAGGTAAATGGTAATGTTTGGTGAACGTATGAACTGAGCTCCAGGTAGCAGCTTCTAGAATGTCCCTGGTAGGAATACCTCCGAGAAAGGCTGTAGAAGTAGATGCAGCCCTGGTGGAATGGGATCTGATCACCTGGGGGATACCCATGGTGCATATAGCAGAAACAAATACAATGGCTTATCCATTTGGAAATAGTTTGCTTTGAAATAGCCTTTCCCTCTGGCCCTGCAGCAAATGCCACCAGTAATTGTTCAGATTTTCTTTGAGATTTTGTCCTGTTTAAGTAAAATCTAAGTTGTCTGTGTACATCCAATGAATGCAGAATCAGCTCCCCCTTGTTCTGTGGATTGGGAAAGAAAGTTGGCAAATTAATTGTCTCGCTAAGAGCCACACTGGATACCACCTTGTGCATGAAGGATGGATTGGTCCCGAGAGACACCCTGTCCACATGAAAAATGATGAAAGGCTCCACTGCCATAAGAGCCTGCAATTCGGAAATCCTTCTAGCTGAAGTGACTGCCAAAAGGAAAGCGGTTTTCCAGCAGAGAAATTTTAACTCTGCAGTAGCAGCTGGCTCGAAAGGAGGGAGAGTGAGTTTTTCCAATACAAAATTGAGGTCCCAGGCAGGGGTGGGAGCTCTCCTGGGTGGTCTTAAGTTTTTGGCCCCTCTGAGATGCTGCTTTAGCAGAGGATGAGAAAAGAGGGGAGGGTTCTGTGTTGTAATGAGCTGAAATGGCTGAGGCATGGATTTTTATGGAAGAAAAGGACAGGCCCCTGTGAAGCATCTCAGTTAAGTACAGTAAAATCTGAGGAATATTGGGCACTGCCGTGCTTATCCCTTGAGATCGGTTCCAGGCACAGAATCTTTTCCATTTGTCAGCATAAGATTTTCTAGTACTAGGCCTTCTTGCCTCCAAAATTATATCCATCACAGGTTTGCTGAGGGATGCTAAGGGTGAATTTAGGTGATTAGCCACACTGCAAGATTCAAAGTTTGGAGCGGAGTGTGCAGAATTTGGTTGTTCTGCTGAGACAGTAAGTAAGGTGTCTAAGGCAGGTGCCACGGTGGAAGGTGTGACACATTGCGCAGGAGTGGGTACCAGTGTTGGCGAGGCCAGTCTGGAGCAATCAAAATCATTTCTGGTTTGTCCTGTTTGACTTTTAGTAGAACTTTGGAGAGCAGAGGCAGAGGGGGAAAAGGCATAGACTGATAGGTTTTGCCAGCTGAAGGATAGAGCATCCACTTTCCAGGCTTTTTTGTGAGGAGTTCTTATGCAGAATTTGTCCAACTGATAGTTTTGGGGTGAGGCGAAAAGATCTATGTCTGGACTCCATTTGTGTGTCAACATGTTGAAAATCCGTGGTTCCAGTTTCCATTCGTGTGGGTCCATGAGATTTCTGCTTAGTTCGTCAGCCAGAGTATTCAGCTTTCCTGGTAGGAACTGAGCTTGTAGTTGCCATTTTGGTTTTAGGAGAGGCAAAACAGTGGGTGCATATCTCAATCACTATAAGCACCGATTAACCAGGGATAGAGAGTTAACACAAATAACACTCACAAGGGAGGCTGCTATTGGATGCTATCCATGTGGTCATTGTGTCCACTGTAGTAGTATTAATAGAATTAACAGTGTCACCACTCATAACACAGCCAGGGTATATATTTGTTTCTTTGCTAACTGTTCTTCGGATTGGGTGGTGTATCTTGCTACCTGTTCCTGTGGTGCTTTTTATGTGGGCCAAACATCTAAGCCTTTTAAATTTCAGGTTAGTCATCATCTTAGTGACATTAAACATCAAAGGACTAGCAATGCTTTGTATAAGCATGTTTTGTTACATCCATCTGCCAGGTTTAGGTTTATCATTATTGATATTATTAAGGGCAAAAGAAACAAATGTTATTGGCTGGCATACAATTTTAGATAAAGAGAAAAAATGGATAGTCAGACTGGGGTTTTTTTCCCCGCCGGGACTTAATGGTCAATTATGATCAGCCAATTACAATCACTGTTTGCTGGCTTGAGTTTATTTAAATAGGATTTGGCGTTAGCTCTATTCACACTGGTGAAGGCTTTGGTGTCTATGCCGAAACCAGTTTGTCTTGCTATTTTATGAATAAAACGCTGGTCTAACCAACTCTCCAAGTGCTGGCTGTGTTCTTTGGATGTAAACATTAGTGTATGCATATAACACAAAAGCTGAGACTAGAGATTTAAAAAAGTTGTTACACAACAGGTGGGAATAATAATTTCTCACTGTATTATCTTTACATGTAAATGGTCTCAAAGATAAATACAAACAAGGAAAATAATGAACTATATTAAAAATACAGAGTGCAAATGGCTATGCCATAGGAGATTAATTTGGAAAGAACTGAGCATGTGAATTTGATAAAGAAAGGATTTCAGGATGGTTACTGAGCCGAATATCTGGAACAAAGGAAAAGGGGAATACTTATATTGATTCCAAAAGGAACCATAATAGTGACAGTACTACAAATCGACCATTGTTGTATTTTTCCTTCTAAGGGGCTACTGGCAAGGGAGAAAGACTATACTTGCATGTATTTATATTCCACCTTAAACTGTCATTATGGAGCTTAAGAAAATTCTGGGAGAAATAATCAGCTTTCAGCAGGGAATATTACTTACAGGTAGGTAATAGAATTTGATCTGCAGTAGTGCCAATGTACCTGGGGGGGTCCAGAAGAGAAAATATAACAAAAATAAAGAGGGTAGATTTTTTTAAAGAAATTTATGAAAATATTTGGAATGGAAGATGTGAATTCGACAGTAAGAGTTCGGAGATAATTTACATATTCCCCAAGGTACAAAAACTGGGCTAGGGTACACAGAATTTGTATTTCACAGGAACACCTGCATTTAACTGAAAGTGTTGATACACATTCAATAACTATTTTGGATCACACACCAATAATAACCAAAATAAAAAAAGCAGGCCAATGAAATAAGAATAAGACATTGACGTTTTCCACATGTTGAAATTTGGTGACTACATGATTATTTAATCATAGACATTTCTATGTTAATACAAATGATCAAATAAGAGGAAGACAGCCGAGAAAAAAATCACAAGTAACTTGACAAATATTATTATGCTACAAAATTTAAATGAGATTGCAACTATGTTGCAAAACATTGTAAACTGAAACAAAAGTAAAGTGTACATATATAATAGAAAAAATGATGGAGACAACCGAGAAGCATTCAAGTTGGTGTTGAAAAAGAGAGACACACAAAACATTAACGCAAGCTACAGGCATAATAAAAATAAAAGATAATGCCTAGGATTTAAGCAGGTTTGCAGGCAACATGGAGTCAAAAACTGTTAGTGAGCATGTAAGCTCCTTCAAGCTAAGAATAAGGAAGAACGAGGAAACAATTTGCACACAATGAAAATGAAGGGGGTGTAGAACTGAGGAGAGTGCATTACAGGAAGTACTGGGAAAATTTGTCAGAAAAGATCACCTTCAATGGCAAACTGTTGACCACTTGATACTACAGCAGAATGTAACATTTTATTACAATATATGTTTAAGTGTGCATTTTAGTGATATATCCAAGAAACAAACTAAAGCCTTCAAGTCTGGCACCGGTGACATGTAAAAAAGTAAAAGTGTTACTTCAAGTTTATTTTTGGAAAATACACTGAAACAACTGAATATAGTGGGAAACTTGGCAAGGTGAAACATTTATACAAGTGCAAATAGATTCTCACATTCAAGGGGAAATTAACTCAATGTTCCTTCTAGCAGTTTCCAGGACGTCTGTGTTAATGCTATCCATGATGATGTTATACCAAGAGTTAAGCAAGCAAGCATGCATGCAATAAGCAACAAAGCAAGCATGTAAAGCAAAGCTGTAGAATCAGACATTTGGTGATGACATTTTGCAAATACATGCAGACTTATTGGTCTAGAATGTTTACAACGGGAATATCACATCACAGTATCTTCTGATGCTGTATCAGTAGTCCATGCACCCAGCAGAGCAGAAATACTGAGCACAGCATTGCCATAAAAGAATATGGACATCAAAGCTTAGTGAATGGTTAACAACATCGTTACAGTTGCACAGCAAAACAAAGTCACACTCCAACAGCTAAACAAAGTGCTTCAGAGTACACTAATTTGCTGAGAACTGAAGAGGTTGCTTCACGGACAGGAAATACTTTTCTGTGGCTCTAACAAAGGCTTCTTGCACATTAATCTTGTGCAGTTGGATCAAATCTTCATTTGAAACAAACACAAATGCCCCATTCATCTAACCAGTTCAAAATGAAAGGGTCATCCGTATTTTGACACTGGGTGTGAAACCATTTGTTGAAAAAAAAAAAAAAAAAAAAAAAGATGAGTATGAGATCTAAGAATGTAGTCAAATATTGCAACATAGACACCAAAACACCACAAATAATGCATTTTTTGCAGATACTTCTAAAAAATAACATAAGGATTTGGTCCTTAGAACAGGAAAAGAGCTTTTCTATGCAACTCAAGGAGTGTGGGTAGAAAGACGAGATCTGCAACAAGTGGGTCAGAGACGGACTTGTAGGTCAGACACAAGTCATCCCTCCAACTGGAAGGGAACTGAAAACAGAGATAGGGCTTTCAAATTGGTCCCCATATGACGGCATGTTAGTTATACTCTGAAACATATAAAAGATGCGGCCAACGCCATTTTCTTTAGTTTTTCTTGCCCCACGTCAGGGAAGGGGAGACAGCAGCTGACGCAGGACCCAAGACTTTGGAATTCAGGCCGGCTGAGGGCAACCTGCCAGCAGGATTACCCAAATGTAATGACTGCAACAGTGAATACACTCGAACATCTACATTTATGGTATATAAATACATGCACCAATATAAAACTATCTTCATCTACTAGCAAATACACCACATAGGTTGTATAAATCAGAGAAGAAAGGCTCCATCAGAAGAAAGGGGGATGGCGGGTGGGTAACCTGGACTGCAACAGTGAATACACTGTAACATCTACATTTATGGTAAGTGTACACAACTGTACTATGTTCTTCGTGTTTCACTGTTGCAGTCATTACATTTGGGTAGAGTCCCAAAGCTAAGGTTGGGAAGCTGGAGCTAAACAGTATTAGGAGCGGCTATGAGGCCCTGCAGAACTGCAGTGGCAAAGCCTGCCCTGGATTTAGAGTTGAATGGCAGATGAAGTTCAGTGCACACATTTACAAAGCACTATCAAGTAGCAGCCTCTAAAATATCCTTGGTAGGTACTCCCCTGAGAAAGGCTGCTGAAGTGGCTGCAGCTCTGGTTGAGTGTGGCCTAATGCCCTTAGGTACTGGCTTGCCATGGTGTACATAGCAGAAAAGAATGCAGTGGCCTATCCACTTAGAAATAGTCTGCTTTGAGATAGCCTTTCCTTGTGATCCTGCAGCATATGCCACTAGTAATTGTTCTGCCTTTCTAAAAACTTTGGTTCTGTCCAAGTAGAATCTAAGCCGTCTGTGTACGTCCAAAGAATGCAGAATTCTCTCTCCCTTGTTCTGTGGATTTGGGTAAAAGGTTGGCAGGTGAATGGTTTGGTCGAGAGCCACACTGGACACCACCTTAGGCATAAATGTTGGGTTTGTCCTCAGAGACCCCCTGTCTGGATAAAAAATAAGAGGTTCCACAGCCATGAGTGCCTGTAGCTCTGAAACTCGTCTTGCAGAAATTATTGCTAGGAGCAGAGCCGTTTTCCAAGATAAAAACTGTATATCAACAGTAGCCGCTGGCTCAAAAGGGGGCAGGGTGAGTTTTTCCAAGATACAGTTGAGGTCCCATGCAGGCATTGGTGATCTCCTTGGGGGGGGGGGGTCTTAAATTTTTGGCTCCTCTGAGGTACTGTTTTAATAAGGGATGAGAAAAGACTGGTGGCTCTACATTGTAATGAGCCGAAATGGTAGAGGCGTGAATTTTAATAGATGAAAAAGATAGGCTTTTGTCCAGCATCTCAGTTAAGTATTGCAAAATCTGAGGAATATTTGGTACAGCTGTATCAGTTCCTTGTGCCTGGTTCCAAGCACAGAATCTCTTCCATTTTCCAGCATAAGATTTTCTAGTACTAGGCCTTCTGGCTTCCAAAATGACATCCATCACAGCTTTACTGAGAGGTGTGTTTTGTATGACTGCATTATTAGCCATGCTGTCAGGTTTAAAGTTCTGAGTTGGCTGTGTAGGATCCGACTGTTCTGCTGGGTCAGTAGCGGAGGTATTTGAGGTAAGGTCCAAGCTGGGCATTGAGACAAGCTCCTAAGAATTGGGTACCAGTGCTGGCGGGGCCAGTCTGGGGCAATCAATATCATCCTTGGCTTCTCCTGTCTGACCTTTAGGAGTACCTTGGGGAGGACAAGCAGATGGGGAAATGCATATACCGATAGGGATAGATCCTTGTGCAGAATCTTTTTAGTTGGTAGTTGTGAGGGGTGGCAAATCGGTCTATGTCCGGGCATCCCCATTTTCTTGTTATCATGCTGAAGACGTGTGGATCTAGGTGTCACTCGTGGGGGGTCCACGAGGTTTCTGTTTAGTCTGCCAGAGTATTTTTCCTTCCTGGCAGGAATTGTGCCTGCATATGTACTTGGCAAGTCAATGCTGTGTTCCACAAAGTCATGGCTAGTCTGCAAAGGGGGTAAGAATGTGTGCCCCCTTGCTTGTTTATATACCACATGACGGTGGTGTTCTGTCTTTAACAGTAGTTGCCCTGGTTGAAGTAGGTCCTTGAAGGCTGTCAGGGCATTTTGAACTGCTAGCATCTCTTTTTGATTGATATGTAGATGCATTTGGTTTGAGGTCCATGAGCCCTGAATGCATCTTCCTGCCATGTGGGTCCTCCAGGCATAATCTGATGCATCCGTTGTTAGTGTCTGCCAGGCTGGGGGTAATGTGAACGGCTGTCCCTTGTTTTGGTGACAAGCCTTTGCCCACCATCGAAACTCCTGTTGCAGGCAGGGAATTAAAGTAATCAGTCTCCAGGCTGTGGCAATATTGAGTCCAAACACTTTTTAGGTACCATTGAAGTTTCCTCATATGCAGTCTTGCATATGGAATTAGTAGGATGCAGGATGCCATGAAGTCCAAAGCCTGCAGAATTTTTCTTGCAGATAACTGGGCCTTTGTTGCCAACATTTTGAAATAGGTAGTCAGTTGCGTTTGTCTGGCGTGAGATAAGCCATCTGGGCAGTTGTATTTAAGCTTGCACCCAGGAATATTATCTCTTGAGAGGGTACTAGTTTTGATTTCTTTTTGTTGACTGTGTACCCTAGGCACATCAGAAGTATTTTCACAAACGCCAGATGCTGTAGAAGAATGTCCTTGTTCTCTGCTTGAATTAGACAGTAGTCCAAGTAAGGATATATTTGTATTCCTCTGTCTGCAGAATGCAATTACTGGTGCCAGGCACTTTGTAAAGTGCTTGGGCGCAGGAGATAAGCCAAAGGGCAGTGCAGAGAATTGGTAATGCATTGAGCCAGCCTTGAATCTGAGGTATCTTCTGCATCTTTGTCTGATTGGGACATGCATGTATGGCTCTTTTAGGTCTAAAGTGCAAGCCAAGCGTTCTTGCCCAGCATGGGCAGAAGCTGTTGCAAAATCAACATCTTGAATTTTGGCATATCCAGGAATGTGTTTAAAACAGATAGGTCTAGTACTGGCCTCCAGGTCTTGCCCTTTCTGGGTACCAGGAACAGTCTTGAGTAAAATCCTTGTCCCTGCTCATGTTTTGGTACTTGCTGAATGGCCCCCATGTCCATGAGGGATGAAACTTGTTTTTGTGCCTCTGCCCATTGATTTTTTGGCAGATCTAGCCAGCCGTTTGCCTTTGGCAGGGTATGGAAATGGAACTTGTAGCCTTGTGACACGATATTTAGGACCCATTTGTCCTGGGTTATAATGTGCCAATTTTGTGAAAAAAGTGCCAATTTACCCTCTAAGGGTGCTGCCAGTTGATAAGTGTTTGGTGCAGGCAGGGGGAAGTCATTGGGACTGTTTCCTGTATGGTTGTAATTTGTCTTCTCCAACTTTGGAGGTAGAAGCCCCCCATTGCTTTGAGCGGTATGAACCTTGCGCCTGGGATCTGCCCCTTTGAGGTCTGTCTGACACAGGAAAAGACCAATTCTTTGTTGGCCAGTGTCAGCTAAACCTAGGTGGTGGTACTTGTAAGAAATCTTTGACCGTTTGCATAGATTTAGCTTTGTCCTCCATTTTCTTTAACACTTCTGCCTTAACACCAAACAAAGTATCATGCTGTAAAGGTGCATCTAATAATGTGACCAACATGATCAGGCAGGTTTTGTTCCTTTAACCAAGCATGTCTCCCAATTACAGAACCTGTAACTGCGGCCCTGCAGGAGGCCTCTAAAGAACCAAATCCACATTGCAAAGTATGCTTTCCAACTTATTCAGCTGCATGCAATAAATCCTGCATTTCCTTGTTTTCTGCACAGAGTTTAACAACATTTTCTGTTTAAGCAATGCCATGAGATGTTGCTGATATTTGAGCATATGAAACTGACAGTTTAAGGCCCTTATAGCCAAGGTAGCAGATGTGTAAATCTTTTTTCCCCATCTATCCAGTGCCCTACAATCCCTGTCAGAGGAGCTAGGGTTTTTTGCAGCGGAAGCCTCAACTCCTTTGGGACCCTGAGAAATAGTTTCTGAGTCTGCAGCAGGGTTTTTAAAAAGGAATTTATGAGAGTCAGGAACCCTGTAAAATCCATCAGGCTTAACAGGAGCTGGAGGAAAGGAGTCTGGGGTAAGACTAGACTCCGAAAACACATCTACAATGTCTAACACAGGTGGGATGGCTAGTGGCTTGTATTGAGGTAGTAAAAGGAAATCCCTGGGCCTCTTTTTACATTCTGAAAAATCTTGGCTCTCCCAGTGGGAATGCTCCCTCATGGTATGTAAGGTTTCCCCAAAAGAATAGTCCTCAGGAGGAGAAGCTGAAGGTATAGATTCTTCAGCATCAGAATCCTCATATGGGGGAAGAGAATATTGCTAATCAGAAGATTCATAGTCGGTCTCTTGCCTAGGCCTCTTTTCAGGAGGGGGATGGGAACCCCTGATCAAGGTAATCAAGTCTTCGGCCATTTTGAGCATCTGATTTTGGGCATAGAGACCTGACCACGTGGCTCTTGAGTTTGTTTCTTTGCTTTGGAAGGTGCTTTAGTCTTTGCCTGTGAAGCTGAAGTTGGTTTGATGTAAAGATGTTTAGGTCTGAATACACCCTCAGAAGCCGGTGCCTGCTCAGCGGCTCCGGACCCATCTGAAGGGATAATATCCAAGGCTCCAATACCTTGAGTTTCCAGCGACATGGCCAACTCCACGTGGGAGTCGGTAGCAGCCTGCAACTCTAAAGTAGCGGGCGTCAGGGGCTATGAAAGCGCCTCACTGAGAACCGGTGAACCGGCGACTGGCTTAGGAGAAGCTTAGTCGTCGATTTTGGGCCTCGGCTGTCTCTTTCCTTTTCTTTGCGTTTCTTGTGAACTCCGGTAGTCGGATGGCTATCCGACGACATTTCGGGATAATTAAACTGGCGTCCAAAATAGTTTAAAGCAAAGTCATACCGATGCTTAATAGTGCGTTGGTTAATTAAATCTAGCACAAATCCAACAACCAGAAACGTTGTGATCAGGACCTAGGCAAGGAATACAGCAAGAATGAAAATCCTTGAGGTATTTGCTTTCCACAAGAAATACAATTAACTTTTTCTGACATCGGTCTGGTGCAAGAAAAAAGTTTTCCCAACGAGGTACATAGCTTTATTGAAGACTTCGGATCTGAGACTCAAACACAAAAATCTCAGGAGTTGGCCGACCGGCACTTGCGAACAGCTTCTGCTTCGGGCACCTCGCGGCAAGAAAGACTAAAGAAAATGGCGTCTGCCGCATCTTTTATACCCCTGACGACCTGACGTCAGGGAAGGGGCGACAGCAGCCGACGCAGGACCCAAGACTTTGGAATTCAGGCCAGCTGAGGACAACCTGCCAGCAGGATTACCCAAATGTAATGACTGCAATAGTGAAACACGAAGAACATCTGAGAAGTTACGTTGTCGCGCACCTCATCAGAAACAGCTCCTGCCAAGGTTTCAGACAGTTGGTTGATATGGCCCCTTTGGAGCCTTGTAAAGTGTGCCAAGTAGTTCAAGGACCTTATGGTGAACGTCGATGAAGCAAACACACACTTCCAGAGTCCGTCTATCACCCCGGACTCCTTGCTGGATGGATGGACAGTCTAGCTCTCTTCTGCAAAGTCTTTTTGTTGCAGCAGCCACCACCATGGCATCTACTGGAAGACCTTTTGACCAGTGGGGATTATTGCAGGGGGAGATAAAATCTTGTCAGGCCTCCTAGGTATAGCTTCCAAAAAGTGCCAGGATCCTTCCATGCAAGCTGGACAAGCTCATTGGCCGGTGGAGTAACCCAGGAGGTAGGGGGCCGGGCACAAAAGGCCTGCAGGAATACGGATTCCTCTGAGGAGGTGTTGGAGGCCAAAGGACACCTCATCAGAGGCTGACCGTGGGAACCCTTCCCTGTCATCAAATTCCATATCTTCAGTCAAAGACTCCTCAGTGGAGTCCATGTGCTTCCTCTTGCACAAAGCCTTGCAAGGGACTTCCTCAGTGGGGAGCTCTGGGGAAGATTGCAAAGAGGGGATCTCCTGAGGGGGAGAAACCTGAGGACCTTGTGCCCGGTGGTTGTGGCTTGCAGTAGTTGCGGCACGGGGGGGGGGGGCTCCAACAGGGAGGGTTTGCCAGTGGAGGCAAGTGCTTTCTCCATAGCCTGGAAGGCCAGACCACCCAAAGAGGGATGGGAGCCCAGAACAGAGCACAACAACCTCGGAACCAGGTCACACCTCGCTCCGACGAGCTGACCCCCAGACTAGGAGTCTAAAGAGGATTGTGGAGCGTGAGGGGAGGAGGATTCCTGGAGGTTGCCATAGAAAAAAATTGGCGTGGAACCATGAATGCCTACCCCCATGGAACAGCCACTAGCCCGAGAAGGGCCCAGTGTTCCGAGGGCCACAAGGACGACTCTGGCTCCAAAGTGAGGTCCACCGTTGGTGTTGAAGGAAGGGAAGCTGCTGTCGGTGGAAGGGGCTTCGATGCTTCCCTGGAGTCAAAGAAGTGTACGTCGAGTCTGTGGAGAAATACGGTCACCTAGAAGAGGGAATGTTGGAAGGGGCTTTGATGCTTCCCTGGGAGTCAAAGAAGTGTACGTTGAGTCTGTGGAGAAATACGGTCACCTAGAAGAGGGAATGTAGCTTTAACCAGTTGAGAGAGACCCCTGGCCACAAGCAACTGGTCGACAAGCCGCAACACATCCTGTTCTGAGAAGCTCCAGGTTGACCTTATAAAGAGACATGAAGGAGACTGGCTTCCCACAAACAGATCCAAGGAAGGAGAATACTTGGTTCTTGCTAGTTCGTGTGGTGCAGAGCCCGGAAAGTACAGTTGTGTACACTTACCATAAATGTAGATGTTAGAGTGTCTTCACTGTTGCAGTCATGACTGTAGGGTTCTCCCTTGCCAGCAGGCAGTCCTCGGTCGGCCAGAATCCCAAAGTCTGGGTCCGGCGTTGGCTGTTCAGCCATGCTCCCTGATGTCAGAGCGCCAGGAGTACAAAGCTGACAGCCGACGCCATGTTCTCCAGTTTTTCTTGCCCCAGATGTCAGGTGCTCCAAAATGAGTAAGATCCCATACCCTTTGCAAATACACCTCAAAAGAAGGGTGAAGAAGGGAACCACACAAAAGGAAAAATAAGAGGGGACAGGAGGGAGGGAAACCCAGACTGCAACAGTGAAGACACTCGAACATCTACATTTATGGTAAGTGTACACAACTGTACTATGTTCATCGTGTTTCACTGTTGCAGTCATGACTGTAGGGTTGAATCCCAAAGCAGAATAAAAGGGAGGTGGTCATAAAGAAGAGGGGGGGGGGGCTAAAAGGCCCTGCAAGACAGCAGAAGCAAAGCCTGCCCTAGACTTAGAGTAAAGAGGTATATTTTAGTGCTTGGAAAAAGTATGCACTGAACTCCAAGTTGCAGCTTCCAAAATGTCTTTGGTAGGAACTCCTCTGAGGAAGGCAGCTGAAGTGGCAGCAGCTCTGGTAGAGCGAGTCCTTATACTCCCTGAGATTTGCTTTCCATGATGTGAATAACAAAATCTGATTCCATGAGCAATCCATTTAGAAATGGTCTGTTTTGAAATAGCTTTACCTTGGGAACTTGAAGCATAAGAAACAAACAATTGCTCTGATTTCCTGATGTCTTTGGTTCTGTCCAGGTAAAAACGTAGTTGTCTGTGTACATCCAAGGAATGAAAGATCCTTTCCCTCGTAATTTTGAGGACTGGGGAAAAAAGTTGGCAAGTGAATAGTTTGATTTAAAGCCACTTTGGAAACCACCTTAGGCATGAAAGAAGGATTAGTTCTTAAAGACTCCCTGTCTTGATGAAAAATAATATAAGGTTCCACAGCCATGAGAGCTTGCAACTCCGAAACTCTCCTGGCAGAGGTCAGAGCTAACAGAATGGCTGTCTTCCAAGATAAAAACCTGATGTCAGAAGTGGCAGCAGGCTCAAAAGGAGGTAAGGTTAGTTTTTCCAAAACATAGTTGGGATCCCAAGCAGGAATGGGAGGAGATCTAGGGGGCCTTAAGTTCTTAGCTCCTCTGAGAAACTGTCTCATGAGCTGATGGGAAAAGATAGGAGGGTCTGTATTATAAATGAGCAGAAATAGCAGAAGCAGGATCTTTATGGAAGAGAAAGAGAGACCCTTATGCAAGAGGTCTGTCAGGTAAAGTAAAATCAGAGGAATGTTAGGAATAAGAGGATCTGAATCCTGAACCTGCATCCAGGTGCAAAATCTTTTCCATTTCCCTGCATAAGATTTTCTAGTGCTAGGACGTCTGGCTTCTAAAATGACATCCATAACCTGCTTGGGTAGGAGAGAATGAATCAAGGACCCTGGATTAACCAGGCCGCCAGGCTGAGAGTTTTGACATGGGAGTGCAGAACCTGACCCTGGTGCTGGGACAGAAGGTTTGGAGTCTGTGGTAATACCCAAGGGGGCTCCAGACAAAGGTTTTTCAGAGTTGGGTACCAAAATTGTCGAGGCCAATTTGGGGCCAGTAAAATTATCATTTTGGGCTTGTCCTATTTTGATCTTTAATAACACCCGTGGAAGAAGAGGTAGAGGCGGGAAGGCATACCCCGAGAGGTTTCTCCAATTGAATGATAGTGCATCCACTTTCCAAGCTAGTTTGTGGAAAGTCCTGGTGCAAAAAATCTGTAGTTGATGATTGAGATGGGATGCAAAGAGGTCTATGTGAGGACATCCCCAGACTGCTGTAATCATCCTGAAAATTTCGGTGTCCAGCATCCATTCATGTGGATCCGACAGGTTTCTGCTCAGACTGTCTGCCAGGAAGTTTTGCTTCCCAGGAAGAAATTGAGCTTGAAGGTCCAGTTTGCAAGCTAGAGCTGTGTTCCATAGATTCATGGCTAGTCTGCAAAGGGGATAGGAATGAGATTCCCCTTGCTTGTATATGTACCACATAACTGTGGTGTTGTCTGTCCGTATTAGTAGCTGTCCTGGTTGTAGAAGATTCCTGAAGGCCAATAGAGCGTTCTGTACGGCTAACATTTCCTTTACATTGATATGCAGGAGCTTCTGATCCTTTGTCCAAAGGCCCTGCAGACAGTTGCCCTGAAAATGGGCTCCCCATGCATAATCTGAAGCATCCGTGCTTAGTATCCGAGTGGCTGGAGGCAGACTGAAGGGTTTTCCTATGTTTAGAGTACATGCCTTGGACCACCAAAGGAATTCCTTTTGGAGACAAGGCAGGATGGTGATCTGTATATGTCTAAACTGTGGCAATGTTGAGACCATACACTTTTTAGGTACCACTGAATTTTCCTCATATGTAGTCTTGCATGTGGTACGAGAAGGATGCAGGAGGCCATGTAACCCAAAGCCTGCAGGAATTTCCTTGCAGAAAGTTGAGTTACAGTTGCCAAGGTTTTGAAAGTTGAAGCCAGCTGTAATTGTTTTTCGGATGTCAGAAATGCCATCTGAGTTGTGGTGTTTAGAAGAGCACCCAGAAAAGTTATCTGTTGTGAGGGTGTCAAATTTGACTTTTTATGTTTACAGAGAATCCCAGGAACTTGAGAAGGTTCTGAACAAATTCTAGATGCTGGAGTAAGACATCCTTGCTGTCTGCCTGAAATAGACAATCATCCAGATAAGGGTAAATTTGAATTCCCTCGAGTCTGCAATAAGCTACTACTGGAGCCAGGCATTTGGTGAAGACCCTGGGCGCAGTAGACAATCCAAAGGGCAGCGCAGAGAATTGATAGTGCCTCGATCCGGCCCTGAACCGGAGGTATTTTCTGCATTCCTGCCTGATGGGAATGTGTAAATATGCCTCCTTTAAATCCAAAGTTACCATCCATGCATTTCTGGTCAGCATTGGAAGTAGCTGCTGTAGAGTAAGCATCTTGAATTTTGGTATCTCGAGAAAAGTGTTCAAGACTGACCGGTCCAGAATGGGTCTGCATGAGTTTTGCTTTCTGGGGACTAAAGAGAGCCTTGAGTAAAAACCTTGTCCCATCTCTGAAGTGGAACCAGTTCTATGGCTTTCATAGCCAAGAGAGCCTCCACCTGGTTTAAGGCCTCTAACCAATGGTGTTTTGGAAGACCCGGCCATCCGCTTGGTCTTGGTAGGGTATGAAAATGGAATTTGTAACCTCTTGAAACCACATCCAGAACCCACTTGTCTTGGGTTATATGAGTCCAATTTAGGTGAAAAAGAGATAGTTTTCCTCTGAGTGGGGCTTCCAGTCAAGAAGTTCCTGCAGCCCAACAGAGGGAGTCATTGAGCCTGTTTTCTATGAGCTTGCGACCTGTCCTCTCCTCCCCTAGGGGTGGAAGCAGTCCACTGTCTTGGTCTATAAGAGGCTTGCGTTTGAGGCCTTCCTAGGGAGCGTCTGTATCTACCCCTCTGAGGCCTGTCTGAATTGGGAAAGGACCAATTTTTTGTAGGCCAATTCCTACTAAATCTGGGTGGCTGTACTTGTAAGAAATCCTTAACCGTTTGCATGGATTATGCCTTGTCCTCCATCTTCTTTATCACCTCTTCAGCCTTAGGTCCAAACAAAACATTATGCTTGACAGGAGCATCCAATAACTTAGCTTTTACTTGATCTGGCAAGTTTTGTTCCTTTAATCAAGCATGCCTTATAATGACTGTACCAGAGGCAGCAGCCCTACAAGAAGCCTCCAAGGCATCAAATCCACAGTGTAAACCATGCTTCCCAACTTGTTCAGTGGCATGCATTAAGTCATGTAATTCCTTATCATCTGCACAGGCAGAAATGGAAGTTAGCTTTTGCTTCAAAACAGACAGAAGAAATTGCTGGTATTTCAGCATATGAAATTGACAGTTTAAAGCCCTAATAGATAAAGTAGCAGAAGTGTACACTTTTTTGCCCCATCTTTCTAAAGATCTGGAATCCTTCTCAGTAGGAATGGGGTTTTTAGCAGTAGCGGCCTTAACCCCCTTAGGACCCTGAGAAATGGTTTCAGGATCAGCAGTAGGATTCTTGTACAAAAACTGGTGGGAATCAGGAACCCTATAATATCTGTCTGGCTTAGCAGGAGCTGGAGGAAGAGTCTGGAGTCAAGTTAGCCTCCGAAAAGGCATCATCCAGAATATCCAAAATAGGAGGGATAGCCAGGGGTCTATGTTGGGGAAGAAGAAGAAAATCCCTAAGTCTTTTCTTAGATTCCGAGTACTCCTGTCCTTCCCAGTGAAAATGTTCCCTCATTTCATGTAAAGTTTCCCCAAAAGAAAAATCCTCAGGGGGAGAAGCTGAAGGAATGGATTCCTTAGCATCAGAATCCTCATAAGGAGGGAAAGAATATTCCTGGTCAGAAGAAACAACTGAAGAAACAGAAGCCTGATCAGAGGAGTCATAATACACTTCCTGCCTTGGCCTTTTATCTGGAGGGGGATGTGAACCCCTAATCATAGTAATCAAGTCCTCCGCCATCTTAAGTAACTGTTTCTGAGACTTGGGTGCCGGATCAGAAGAGGCCTGAGCTGTAGTCTTTGATTTGGAAGGAGTCTTTGCCTTTGTCTTTGCCTTTATTAGAAGCTGAGTAGGCCTGAAAACCCCTTCGGAACCCGGTACCTGCACAGCGGCTCCGGACCCATCCGAAGGAGCATTGTCCGAAGGTCCTGCAACAGAAATATTCAAAGGCCTAGTTGGCTCCTCGTGGGAGTCCGTTTCGGCCATCGGTTCCGAAATGGCCGACGACAGGGGCTGCAAAAGTGCCTCACTGACGACAGCAGAACCTGAAGCTGGCTCTGCTTGTACAATATCGTCCGAGTTGGACCTCGGAGGCCTGTCTTTATCCTTGCGTCGTTTGTGAACTCCGGTAGCCGGAACCGAATCCGACGACATTTTGTAATTAAAGCGCCTACCGAAGTAATGAAATGCAAAATCGTACCTTCGTTTAATCGTACGTTGATTGAATCTAGCACAAAACCGACAACTAGCAACGTCGTGGTCAGGGCCTAAGCAAGGAATACAGTAAGAATGAAAATCCTTATGAAGTATTTGCTTCCCACATGAAATACAATTATTAACTTTTTCTGACACTGGACTGGAGCAAGAAAAAAGTTTCCCCAACGGGGTACTTGGCTTTGAGTAGTAGAAGAAAGCCTTCGAACTGAAGTACGTTTAGCAAAAATTGTCAGGAGTCAGCCGACCGGCAAACGCGAACTGCTATCACCGCACGGCAAGAAAGACTGGAGAACATGGCGTCGGCTGTCAGCTTTGTACTCCTGGCACTCTGACGTCAGGGAGCATGGCTGAACAGCCGACGCCGGACCCAGACTTTGGGATTCTGGCCGACCGAGGACTGCCTGCCGGCAAAGGAGAACCCTACAGTCATGACTGCAACAGTGAAACACGATGAACATCCAAGGGTGTCTGCACCGAGTAGAATGGTGTTGATTTCATCTGCACCGAAAAGGTAGCGCCACAGAAATTGAAGGTGTCTGCACCGTAAAGGGTGGTGTGGCAAATGTCTGCACCGATGAATACAGTGCCGTCGAGGAAGGTGTCTACACAGGTAACGACGGTGCTGAAAGACTGCACCGAACAGCATGTCAGTGCCGAAGGTGTCTGCACCGAAGAGGACAGTATCGGCAGAGTCAGAGCAGAAGGGGTTTGCACCAATAGTACCGAAGGAGACTGTACCTGTAGAGACTGTGCCAATAAAGGCTGTGACGAAACTGTCGAAGCCGTAAGTGTCTGCACTGGGAACTCCGGTGCCAATAAAGAGGACATAGCTGAAGTAAGAATCAACTGGGGCGGTGCCGAGGCTGGGGCTGAAAGGACCAGAGAGAGCAGTGCCGGGCTCAAAATTTTTACCTTTTTGTGAGTTGACTCCTTGCGATCTCCAGAAAGAGATGAAGTGAGTGACCTCAAGGAGGAAGAACGCCTCTTATGGGGTTTAGCAGAAGGGGGTGAGCCCTCCGACCCAGAGACAGCCTCACAGAAAGGAGTTTTAAAGGAGGCCTTTCAGGATTACTTTATTCTTCCTTTCACTGAGAGTCCTGGTCGCAAAATTTCTACAAATCCCACACAGGGGGGGGGGGGGGTCAACTGAAAGGTGGGAGACATTCAAGCAATAGACACATAAATCATGGCTAGCAGAAAGTGGTAACTTACGGCCGCATTCCGTACATTGTTTGAAACCAACACTACTTTTCTTGTCTGACATAATGATATGAAGAAGAACAACAGTACCAAGAAGTTAAGAAAACTACCCAGAAGGGTAAGAAAGGGAGAAAAGGAAGATTACCAACGATGGTAATGAAGAATTACCTCAAAGGTAAGAAAAGGGTAATACAAGGGAAAAAACTATGGGGAGAGAGTCTTAAAGTTACGATAGGATAGGAGTACAGAAATAGCAACTAACTGAAAACTTTTTAAACACTAACAATAGAGAAACTTCAAAAATGTGTTCACTTAGCTTAAGAGATTGGTTTGACACAGTTGTACAGCAACACGGCAAATGAGATTTGAGGTAACTGAGTAGAGCATTCTGGGTAGGATCTTGGCTTGAGAGTTTTTGGCTGATGTGAGCTTGGTAAGAGGCCAGCTCAGTTCTGAGGATGGAACCGATAACCCATCAGTAAGGAATGAACAAAGATTAACAACATCAGATAATATATTATTTGACAAATACTGTGACTGTAACAGACTATTACTCATGTAAGCAAAACAGAAATGATCAATCTCTGGGGTAGGACACTGGACTCTATTTGTGACACTAATGAAGATAAATAATGTGGTGCTAAAGGAAAGCAAAAATGTACTTTTATTTCAAGTTTTGCAAACTTTTCAGAAGTCAGTGCTAGGAAGGAACAATATTAATAAAAACTGTTGAATTTGTTGAAACCTGGTGGCAGTGTGAACTTGAAACCAATAAAGGGCAAGGATTAAATGACAGACTTGCAAATAAGAGCCGCCTTAAGGATCAGGAGTATTAGAAAGCCAAAGTGATGTGTGCCTTTAATGAATAAGATCACCTGACATTATTCTGATTGGTTAAGCAAAGTAATTAAAATGTATTTACACTTCTTTTTGGGAGGGGAGTTAACCTGAATGGTTTCATTTTAATACAGTTAGCTACAGTGTGGTGTGCCGATTGTTAATGTGGCTGGAGCAAAGCAGTCTTTCTTTTATGAAGGACAGCAACTTCACATTCTGCTTTGCATATTAAAAACTTCTTAAGAATAAAGCATCGTGGGAGTAAGACTCCGCTATTCAGCGATACAAGGCAGGATTTTCCCATAAGAATGTTAGTATTGGACAGCTTTACTAATGTCAAAAAACAATCAAATTTACTGCACTTACCATTAGTTTCAGACCATCACAAAAGGTGGATACCAGCTCAGAAGGAGATGAACATAAAGTACTGCCTAATGCTGAGATAGTAGTTTATGACGCATGTCCTCAGCTAACAGCGGTTTTAATACCCGAGGTGGGTTCTACAATACCCTCAAGCAAGTTGCACCAAAGAGTATTTTTTTAGCCTGTACATGATGAAGGAAGGTAGGTGGCACAGAGGGTTAAGGCAGTGAGCAGTAGTTCTTGTTGTATAGGGTTCAATTCTTTCAGCTCTCATTTGCCTACTGGGCAATTTTTCACAAGTCACTTAACCACAGAGTGCTTGGTGAGAACTGGGAATTTGGGCTATGTTCCTTAATGTAAGCTGACCTCAAGCCTAGTATCTATGTATGAAGGAAAGATGACAGGGACATCTAGGAAAATGAAGTTCTCCAAAATCCTGAAATAAAGCATAGCACAAGCATTTAACCACAGTAAGCAAAATGTGCAACAGGGAAGAACCAGAATTTGGTAAATATGGACTCCATGTAGTTGTCTTGATTCAGCAGCTACCCTATTCTAGGTAGAGTGTAATATGTACGCAATATTTTACATCACTGAGACCAACTCCCCAATGCTGATCTAGGCAATCTGTTTCCAATAAGTAATCACTGCTAGTGTAGCTATTTGTGATCAGGCAGTGATTCACTTTGCATAAGGTTTTCCCTAAGGTTGTGCATTCATGGAAATAGTATATACAAATAAAGAAGCACAAATGTCCCATATGAAGGGGAGGGGGCAAGGAGTTTGTTCCCTAAAAAGAATTGCAACTGTTTAAGACTTAAAGTACAACAAGATTCTTTTATTAAATGCTCAACTTCTACGTCCTTTTTCTCCCTATTTACAGTCCTGCTATGAATAAACAACAATACAGCATTTAAAATATTTTAAAACAGACGGTTTCTCTCCATTAGACCAGTACCTTACTGTACTGTGGTGGCTTTACTTTCAAAAAAACTTTTATCCCACCCTGGAAATCTTGCTGCAGTGTCCAATTCATCGATGTCATCAAGGCTATGAATACAGGTAGTTTTCTGGTCAATTCCCTCCACAAACTGAAATCACCACGATTGTCCTAGAAACCCACCCATGCTGTGATGACACAGCTCCCTGGTCCTTCCCCTGCCCATACAAAAAACAAAGGCTAGAACAAGGAAACAGTACGAGTCAATTCTCCTGTCAATCACAGCAAGTAACATCTCAAATTACCCTTAGCACTGACAGCTAGGGAAGTTAGGTGTGAAGGGTGATGGGAGATTATTCAAAGTAATACAAGTCAGTCTTCACAAAAGACTGCAATTTAGCCATTCTAAAAAGAAGCAGCAGTAAAAAAGCACTTTGAAAGTCTGTCCTGCGGCATTTACACTGAGTTTCAAGCAGTCATTGAACGGCACAAAGTGTTAGTTAAAACTAACTGACTGAAAGATAGCAGTGTATGCATGTAAAATCAGTGCAGTGACAAGAGCTTGAGGAAGAAAGAGGCCTGCATGATGTTATTTTTTTTCTTTTTTACAAACACTGCATTGTGGGATACCTAGAGGAAGACTAAACAATCAGGATCACTTCAAGATGCTAGACCCCATGTGGTCAGACTCAGAAATTGCATATAAAAATACTTAAAAACCTGAAAATAGTCCCAGAGTGATGTTAAAATGTAGGAAACGCCAAACCATGATGAAATAAACATGTTTTTTTGAGTCTGTGGATATGGTTCTCCTTTAAGTAATAAGTACAGTCCACTCATGACTGTCAGCATTACTGATGTGCTACATCCAAGATGTAAGTAGTGACAAGAATTTAACAGACTTGAACAGACACATTTCGGGTAATTCTGGATATACAATTATAAAACAAAATCTACAGCAGTAAGCTACCCATATATAGATTGGTTCTGCAATACTCATTTATGGGGATATTATAAGATCAAGTATTTAGGTGTATGCAATACTCATTTATGGGGATATTATAAGATCAAGTATTTAGGTGTATGCATTAAAAAGAACTCGTGTTGCGGCAGCTAAAGAACTCGTGTTGCGGCAGCTAAAGAACTCGTGTTGCGGCAGCTAAGGCTATGTGAGAAGAGACTAAAAGGATAATACAAAAACTGAGAAACTGTAAGTTCTTGATTATGTATGGATAATAAGCTACAAGCAGTGAAAATGTTCTTAGTCCCTTTAGTTTTAAAGTACACGTCAGACATTTACTCAACCAAAAAATGTAGTTTTAGAAAATAAAAAGAGTTGAAGGAATTTATCTGGGAGGGGAAGAGGACAAGTGTTAAGGAGGACAGGTTGATTCTCCATTAGAAAAAGGTGGTTTACGATTTCCTGATTTGAATGGATATTTTATAGCTATGCAGTTAATGTTCATATACATGAATTTATAACCTTCTGATTGTGTTAAGTGAAAAGGTTTGAGAAATCCTGAGAGAGCAGGATGTTAGATGCAGGACTGTAATGAGAACCATCACCATGCAGAATATTTATAAAGCAACAGAAAGTATTCCAAGAAATAACCCTACTTGGCTAGGGAGAAAGGATGTGTTACTAATACAGAAGACTGCAAGCAGGGGTTCAGAAAGTAGAGAAGAGGGTGCTGGAATTTACTGGAGAAAATTAGCAAAGGAACCAAGATATTGGGAGCCAATAACTAGAAGGAGAAAGGTAATAAAAGAGTGGGATGAGGCCAAGCAGAAGTTTAGACTGCAGGTTAGTGACAGCCTTCCCTAGCAGGGATTGATGGCAGAATATAGAGAAAGGGAGAGGGGAGTGCTAACTGAAAGACCATCTCAGGTAGAGTTGCTAGCTTGAGGCTACAACATAAAACAACTTCAACAAGCTGACAACCTCCTACAATAACACTGCCAGATTTGCAACTGGCTCCCCTTTTAGAACCCACCACTGCCTAAACCTGAAACAACTGGGTTGGGCTTGAGCTGCAAAAATCAATCAAATTCAATTCCACCAACTTATTATTACCCATAAGACCCTATATCGTCCAAGCAATACACCAATTCTCATGAGTCTAATCACCCCATATAAAAATCTTACTAACCTGCGCTCAGCAAATAAACTACTTGTATCTTGACAAAAACCCAATAATACAGCAGGAGATTCCCTTTTCTCTAACAGTGTGAGTAAAATCTGGAACCTACTTCCTAGTGAACTCACATTTCTTTCAACTCCACTATTTAAAAAGAAACTCAAAATATGCCTTTCAACACACTGGCTATGTCCTTGTACCAACCCTGACCAAAATTCCTCATCCGGTTTTCCTCTTAATCTTATCAACTAGCTAGTTTCACACTGTACAAAACCCACTCCTCTATGATACTATTACATGTTAGGATGCTCATACCCAACAAGGGCCTTAGGAATGTCTCACTGCCTTAGAGATGACGTACTACCTTTTGAAATAATGTGTCCCTTCCTTGTAAATAATTACCTGTTCTCTGACATACACAACCGTGATGTGGAATGTCTCACACCCTTCTAAATACTCTATTCTTGTATGACTGCTCGGTAAAGCCCAATGACCAAATCGTTTCCATTTGCTGTTATATAGTTTCCTGGTGGAGACTTTATGAGAGGAAACCAGAATATGCTGAACCGCGGGAGACAAATCATGAGACCTGGCTAAGTTAGGAAGTGGAGCAGCCAAGTTGTCAGTTTGAGGGAGACAAGAGAGGGGTGAAGAACTCCCGACGAATGAGTCAGAAGGTCTGGCACTGGGTCCAGAACCCAAGGTTCTTCCACTTGGTATTGTTGAAAGAGGGAGAACCATATCTGCCGAGGCCAAAAATGGGGCTATCAGAATAACAGTCCTTCCCAGGCTTTTGGCTTTCTGTAAAAATTTGGGGATTAGTGGGGATGGAGGAAAGGCATATAGGACCAGAGGGCCAATCGTGTACGAGTGCGTCCCTTGGGATGTCCCCCGGTGGAGGGATGCAAAAAAGTCGCAGCAAGGCTGGCCCCATTTGCGGAATATCATTTCCGCCACTCGTTCTTTGAGGGACCACTTGTGAGGCAACAGAATGGCTCTGCTCAATTTGTCCGCTATCATGTTGGATGACCCCAGGATGTGCGTTGCTATCAGGAGGTGCCCGGTGGATACAGCCCACTGCCAAATTCTCAGGGCATCTCAGCATAAGGGGTAAGATCTGGTTCCCCATTGCTTGTTGATGTACCACACTACAGATATGTTGTCTGTCTGTATTGCAATAGTCTCTTGAGTTAGAGAGTCGTGAAAGTGTTGCAATGCTAGGAACACCACTCTCAACTCCAAGACATTGATGTGCAAACTGGATTCCATCTCTGACCAAGTACCTTGGACAGTTCTTCCCTGACACAGTCCCCCCCCCCCCAAACCCTATCAGGGAAGCATTTGTGGTCACTGTAGCTGTGTGTGTGTGGGGGGGGGGGGGAGTACAAACGGATGACCTACAGTAACTTGGTGGCTGTTCAACCACCAAAGGAGGTCCTTTTTGTAAGTATTTGTCAGCAGAATCTACATTGGAAGTTGTTGACAAGACCACTGTGAGAAGAGTAACCATTGGAGTATCCTCATGTGCATACGCCCCAGAGGAATCGCTATGAGAGTCGCTGCCATGGTGCCTAACAGTTTCAGAACTTGGACTGCAGGGACTTTCTTTTCCATCAACAAAAGGGATACTTGGTTTCGTAAAGAGATTACTCGTTCTTGAGGCAATCTGACCAGGGCGGTGGTGGTGTCTAGATCTGCTCCTATAAAAGAAATATGCTTTGACAGCAATAAAGCAGATTTTTCGAAATGTAAGGTTATGCCCAACTGGGAGCACAGGCTGATAGTGTAATCTCTGGCGTGAATCAGTTGATGCCTGGTGGTGGCGGTGAGGAGCCAGTTGTAGAGATATGGAAACACCCGGAATCCTAAACGTCTCAGGTGAGCCATGACCACTGCCATGCATTTGAACACTCTGGGGGCTGTCGTGAGACCAAAGGGCAGAGCTCGGAATTGGTAGTGACTGGCCCCCAGCCGAAAACACAAGTGATATCTGGATGGCCTGGCCATTTTGACAAAGGTATTTAGTTTGCTGAGGTCTAAGATGGGCCTCCGGTCCCCTGTTTTCTTTGGAACTAAAAAGAAACTTGAGTAAGTTCCGGATCCCATCTGGTCCACCGGGACTGGCTAGCTGACTCTTTTTTCCCAGCAACCTTTGAATTTCTGTGGCTGCTAGATTCTGCAGACTGGGTGGAACGTCTGGGATTCTTGCACGAATGGAAGGGGATTCTGAAAAGGGAATGATGTAACCTCTGGTAATTATGCTTTTTACCCAGGAATCTGATGCAATTCCTAGCCAGGCGTTTGGGTATAAAGCTAAGCAACCCCCGACTGCCTCCAGAGCAAGACTGTCGGGCCTCCTCTCAGGAGCTCTGATAGGGCTTGCCAAGGAACTGCTCCATGTCACCCTAGTTCTGCGGACCCCCTCTGCCGCCTGGGCAGTGTCTACCATTAAACCCCCCTCCTCTGCCCCTGGAGGGGGGGGGTTCACCACGTGTTCTGGAAAGCTCCTTGGGACTTCTGGAACCACATTTTTCCACCTTTCTGCCCTTTGGGGTATGGTCTAGTGGGAGTGGAAAAACGGACTCCTACGGCAGATAGTCTTTCCTTCCTGCTCACACCTAATCTCCTTGACTTTAGGCCCAAACAAGGAAGAGCCATCAAATGTGGTATTAACAAAGGAAGACTTGAAGGCTTCCGCAAAGGAGCATAAGCACATCCAGGATGGTCGCCGCAGAGCTATCGCTGAACCTGCTGCCCGGCTCGATCCCTCGGCTGCATAAGAAATGAGCCGCATGGACGAGTTTACAATGGAATTAAGGGTGTTAAGCTGTGCCATCACTTTCTCTGAGATAGCATCATCTGTGTTGCCCTGTAGAGAATCTCCAAGCTCTTGGAGGAGATCTCGTTGAAGACGGGTAAAGTGGGTTAAATAGTTAAGCGATCTCATTGCAAATGTCGCAGAACTAAAGATGCATTTCCCATATCTGTCCATCGTCCTGGAATCTTTATTAGGAGGATGGACAGAGGAAGACATCTCTGACATTTCTTTCTTGGTGGCCGCCATCACCACCATGGCATCAATGGGGACTCCCTTTGTAAGAAAGGACTTATCCTGAGGGGAGGTGATACATTTGTTGGGCCTCTGAGAGATCGGTTCCATGGAATCAGGAGACTCCCACGCCTTTACAGCGATCAAGTCCATTAATTCGTGGAAAGATGGAGTAACCCAGGAGGTGGAAGGCTGAGACCCAAAGGCCTTCAGGAGCACAGACTGATCCTCAGTAGGGGTAAGGGACTGCCAGTCACCCCTCTGCTTAAGTATTTCTAGGATGTCTGCAAATGAGACATCCTCCGAGGAGGACCGTGTGGACCCTTCTGATTCCTCCAAGTCGGTGTCCGATGTCAAGTATTCCTGAGGGGAATCCAAGTGCCTCCTCTTGCATAGTCTCTTCCTAGGGACTTCATCAGTGGGGGCGTCTGGTGAAGTCTCCATAGAGCAGGGGGTCGCCCGATGGGGTTACCTGAGGCTCTGGGTCGCCCGATGGGGTTACCTGAGGCTCTGGGTCTAGACGCTTGGTAGGAACCTGTGATGTAGAGACAGAAAGGGGCCCTATAGGGGAGGAAGAGGAAGGATCTGAAGAGGTAAAAAAAAAAAAAGTCTTAGCAGACATGACCTTCTTCATGGCGAAGGCACCTGTGTCTCGGCCCAAGGAGTCCGCCGGTTACGAAGAAGACGGCAGTCTCCTTGGGGCCGAGACCACGGGCTCCAAACCAGAGGATGGAACCGAGCTCAACTGCACAGAGGCCCCAAGAGGAAGAGTCGGAACCGAAGCCTCGGTTCGACTCTCTCCCTCGGAACCAACGAGAGAGTGTCTGCTCTGAGACCCTTCGATCGGAACCGAAGATGTCAAGGTCGACTGGGCCGAAAGCACCGGAATAGGCCTCAGCTCCAAGGGTTCCACAACTATCAGGTCCTCACCTTCCGGCTCCAAAGGCTCGAGTGGTCTCGGAGGAGGAGCAGAAATCATGACAGGAGGGGTGTCTGGCTTCGATGCCAGATGAGATGAAGCCGAAAGCAATTTGGCCAAGGACGGGTTCTCCAAGAGTCTCTGCACCACAAGGTCCACATCGACATCCGAGAGGGTCCTGGAAGAACGGGTCGAAGGAGCCGAAGAATCCACTGACCGAATGATCAGAGACTTTAAAACCTCCGATACCGGTTCCAACCTCGGGACTTGGCTCCGAGGCAAAGGTTTGGTGCTTGGCTCCGAGGGCTGAGGAGCCGGTGACCGAATCTTCCCTGAGGTGCTCGGAGCCAATGGCTTGGGCTCCGATGACACCTTGGAAGACTTAGACCCCTTCAAAGATTTGGAGGTCTGTTCAGACTTACCTAAAGCCTCTAGGAAGTCTGACTTTAACAGGCCTCTATCAATAAGCTTCCTACGCCTTTCCAGCATAACTCTGCCACTAAAAGAGTGGCAGATGGAACAGTCCTCTTGCAGGTGTAAAGGCCCTAAGCAATAAACGCATGAAGTGTGGTGGTCGGTGATGGACATCTTCTGTCCACAGCCACACCGCTTGAACCCTGATCTCCGTTTCTCTGACATATGTAAAAAAAAGAGAGTAAACAGCACAATTGCTAAAGGTTCAGATCCCTAAACTTTACAGATATTAAGAACACTAACAATCACACAAAACGTTCAGATCCCTGAACACTCACCAACGTTATCTCATAAAAACAACAAGTCTTAGCAAAAAAGGTAGAATAACTGACAGAGCCCTGTCAAGAAATGCAACTGAAGAAACAGCCAAAGGCCTAGGAGCAACCGCTCCTAAGAAAACACACAAAGCACACGTTAAGCATCTCAAAAAAAAAAAAAAAAAACACAAACAGGAAATATTAGACTACTACTATATATCAAAAACTATCACAAGTATTGACAATTTTCTGTTAAAAGACAAGAAAAAAAGGTACTGGCCCAAGCTTCTTGCGAAGAGCGTGAGATCCGTTGTAGCGGCAAACTAGATCTAGGGTGTGGCAGCAGAGCATCATGGGATAGGGACTGTGTCTCGAGCTTCTCAGAGATTTAGAGCTTGGAAAGTGGCCGACTCGAAGCTGATGGATCGGCTCCGTACCCTCGTGTAAGAACAAACGAGATTGAACAACTTCACATTACATGTTCTTCAAAACCCCAAACCAAAACACTAGTGTCAACCATTCCATTCCCAAACACCTGTTATCAAAACCCCAAACCAAAACACTAGTGTCAACCATTCCATTCCCAAACACCTGTTATCATCATCCACCATCAGTTCTGCAAAGCTTTACGTTTTGTAAGTTTTCTGACACAGTCTACCATTTAATAAATAGAGTTCAGCAGAAAGCATTTCCAAGCGGTCTGATTTTCTTGTCAGCATTGCTTCATCACAGTAAAAGTACTCCTTTTGTCATTAACAGACCAGCCCTGCCAATTGAAGCATGCGTCCGTCATGCATGCAAAACAGGAAAAGGATTTCCACGATTACTTCTCTTCCTCAATGTCAGCAAAACTAGTTTTTCAACAGTAAACACAAAGTGTAGCAACTTACGGTGTTTCCCGCAGCGGTTTTCAAGCCAGCAAGCGTATTATCGCAACTGCGAAAATCTGGTTGCGATAATAAGCAAGTACCCTTTTCTACTCAGTAGCGTAAATTACCTCCAATGGCTAGTAAAACTGTACCTCAACTAATAAATGGGAGTAAAACCTACCAGACTTTATAAGCATTACTCTCAAACATACAGCAAACATGCCCCAAGAAGGGGCATAAACATACTGATATACACGGACAGCTGCCAAATGCATTAAGCTGAATGTCACCATACACAGTTTCTTGTGCAGACATTCCACACACTAAGCCTAAACAAATAACAATGATAGCATCCTTAAGGATTTTTCAAACAGCACCTATAGTGCACTGAAAAAATAGTCTCATCATCTGGGATTGTGCATCAAGCACCCGTTCATACTCTTTCAGTGAATTTAATGTTGAAAAATCTAACAAAAAATAATAAAAATAATGGTAGGGTTGAGGGCATCTGCACAGTTATAACAAATATCAGCTTCCAATATTTACAAGAAAAAGTCAAGAAGTAATGGTCATCTTTATTTCAGTTAAAAATCGATTCTAAGTGTCAAGTGGTTGGGGCTGAACAGCTGGCTGAGAAACTGAGGAAAACAGCTTCTAAGAATAATAAACTTCCTCAGAGTCTAACAACTGCCAACACTTTTTGACCTACAAACTGCTTTTTGTAAATTACGTAAATGCACTTGCATTAACATCTACATTTCTTTCACACTGCTTGACAAAAAATATCACTTACAGGTACAGCTTTGGTTTTAGGAAAACTGCTAGTAAGTCAGACTTTTCATGTTATAAAAAATATAAACCTGAATTAGATGTTGCCATATGAGAAAGTACTGCTGCTCTACAAAGTAGGATTTACCTCTCGTGCAGTAACTCAGAATATCGGAAATAAGTCCTTGAGGATCAATCCATTACCCTGGTTAACAAATGTACGCACATCTCTCTCACACACACACACACACACACACACACACACACACACACACACACACACACACACACACACACACACACACAAAAAACAGATAAATATGTATATTACACACACAACAGCTCATCAAAATGCAAAAGCATCTAATACAAGCTAACCCATGCTTGCCTTTAAAAAACAAACAAATGTCACAAAAGCCCAAAACAGTGACTGGAAGAAAAGACTGCAAAAGAAAAAACTGTTTGCTTTTGTGATCAGAACCACTAGCCTACCACTATATTCTGACCAATTTAAATGAATTGGGTTAAGGGGCAGGCTACGGTTAGAACACATTAGTAAGGTGGGCAAGGGTGCTTCACCCTCCTGAACACTTTAGTACTGCATGTTAACTCTTTCCATAACTCTGCCACTATACAAATCACTCAGACACCACAAGCATGAACTTACACAAGAAATCTATCCCCAACTATTGCCCATACAATACCCCTAACTTTAAAACACTGTCGTACTCATGGATGCAAACACACAAACACCCTAATGCCAAAAATTTTGGCATTAAAATCATAAATTAAACTCCTTCCTTAATTTTACTTTCTTTTCCAAACATCGCATGCAGTTGACCAAATCTGCACCCGCCCTAATTCCCACACATTACATTCTATCAGCAAAATGATGCATCAACACAGTACAGTTCAGAATATATAATATGGCTCAAACACACTACATACATATATATATAAAAAAATGGGCATATAAAAAACTGCCCAAGTATATACACACACACTACAGGATTTGATTCCACCTTGACTTGTCAACTGTCTGACACTGGGCAAGTCACTTAACTAGAAGCATTACCAGGTTGCCCATTAAAAGGGACAATTTGGGCTTATGAAAACAGACAAATTAAAAGCGTGTGTGCATATGTAGTCAATATAAATTTTTACTTTACATACATACACATCATACATTCAAATTACTTCCTACATGTATATACTGTATCAATACATACATACACGTATTACACATTTTACACACACACACACACACACACACACACACACACACACACACACACACACACATCCATGTGTTTGTAAATAAATACTTTCCCCTGTTATGGCTATATGGCTTTATAAAATGGAGCATCCCCTGTTATGGCTATATGGCTTTATAAAATGGAGCATCTAGATGGTTAGTAAAGACAAAGACACAAGAGTGTGGTCAACCTTCATGCGGACTGCAGTTAGACAGAAGACTCCTGAAGACACGTATGCCCCGAAACATGTAGCCTTCTGTACTTAACCCATTAGTACATAAAGATATATACCCTATTACTACATACTCTTCTTTAATTTACAATTTAATTACATGTAGTTTAAGAAGCATCATGCATTACTCAAAATTAACCTTTACCTGCCATTAATTCTATACCAAATATATTGTGGGTGGTTTACGTCACAATAATCCTTTTGCACACATTTAAACAGGCACTTAAGTACAGTACTTTTCAGTCCTTAATGTGCTCAATTTTTGAACAGTATTTAGCAGTCTAATTTCCTCACTGATCTTCTACAGTTAGCAAACTTAACAAGACCATTTATACTGGATATCTGATAGTCTTTTTTTGCAGCTTCCTTGCTGCACAGCAACATTCTTGTAGATAACCTGAAGGATTTCTTTATGAAACTCTTGACTGTCATAGTTTTCAGTCTTTAGCCTTCTTTAAAAAAAAGGACTGGCTAGGACACTTCCAGATGTACTTCTTCCCAGGGTTTTGACACACTTGTCTTGCACAAATAGCTGCAAATCCTCCTGTGCAGCTTTCTATCTTCCTCTTAAATACACAACCTTTGTTCTGATGTTTGACCAACTAACTTCATCTAGAAACTGCAAGCTCTCCCATGGCTTTAGGTTCACAGTTCTATACTATGCTAATAACGACCAAGGCCTTTATAAGCCTAGACCTGCAATCCAAACCAATTGCATCCCTATGTATCATGGGCATTTATTAGGAGGTGGTATGTTAGGAAGTTTCTAGACGTTACATACAGGGGAGGGGTATGTCAGACAAAGGCCGACAGTAATGCCCAAACTATCAAAGACACGGGGGCCAGACCTGGCATGAATTTCGATTTCCCATTCACTGGTCAAAGTTATGCTTAAATAGGGTTAGAGATGGTCTCTGATTCACACTGATGGGGAGCCTGGTCCAAGGTATGGTGGTGTCTTGAGGCAGCTGGCAATCCAGTGAGTTATGTAGGGGTTTATCCCCAGTTCGGTGAGTTTGTCAACAACTCCCAAGTGTGGTACTGTACTGAATTCCTTAGTAACTGATGCAATACTCCGTTCGCATACTACAAAGCCTGTTTTGACACTGGTTGAAAAAAGTGATTCAAGTTGTCACGATAGGTCACATCTCCAGCTATTTAGGAAGCATCTTGGGGGGACCCCAAATGACTTTTATTTGACATTTGTTAACCGGGATAGTCAGAATGAGCAAAAGCCCTTTTTCAGTGAAGACCCAGGGAGAAAAGCTCCACACAGTAGAACAAGTAATTAAATCACTATGACTAGAAGGTACAATACTAGAATACATAAAAAAGATGTGCAGGCATATCAGATATATCACAATAAAACACAAATCACAATGGCTAGTAGGATACAAGAGTAGAAAGCATTAAAACTATATGCAGACTTGATCGAAATAGCACAGTATTGCAAACATCAAAATTTGACATTGATTTTTGGTGTACCCAGAAGTTCAGAGTTAATTATACAGTATTTGTTATTGAGCAGGGAAGAAATCCTGTGACTAGAAAGTTAATTACGAGAGGAAGGAGCTAATAGAATTGGAAATAAGCATGTTTGTAAGTTTTGAGGGAAGGTAGGGTAGGGGGAATAGGAATATAGAAGAGTTAGGTAAATAATGAGAGGAAGAAAATATACAGGTAGTGAGGGGGTTTGGTAAGGGCTATAGTGGAAAAGAACTGGGAGAGCTGGGCTAAGAAGAAGCAGATAGGAAGAAATATAGAGAATTTATAAAAGGCATGGTAAGAAGAGAGTGACAGGAGGAATAAGGAAGAGGGAAAAGCGTTCAAATAGGAAGCTATGTTTTTGGCCTTAGTGAGCAACACCAGAACCTGCTATTAGATATTTCATGGAGAGGTGGCGGGTGTAAGGGGCAAAGTCTGAGCTGAATTAGTCAGCCAGCAAATTCCCTAGGTCACTCTGCTGCGGTAGCGTTGTCGACTCACAGTAAGACGCTGTCCGGTTCTCGGCTACAGCGTCTTCTGCGTGGAGACATGCACGAATGGGCGTACCTTCGTTGAAGGTTGTGCGTCAGGCCTGGCAAGCCGGTACGTAAAAATCAACTGCCAATCATTAGCGGACCGGAGTTCCGCTGTGGCGACCCCTAACCGGGAAAAACCCGAAAGACGCAAACAAACAAACTCTGCTCCATGAAAAGTTGGCATCATTGACCACCAGTCTGACATACGGATATGTGCTAACTTTGACGTTACAAACATAGCTGTAGAAGGCCTTGTGGTTGTCCTCAGCCTGTACCTTCTTCCTGACCTTGTAACTGCCCTTCTGGACTTAATTAGTTCCATTAGTTTCCTTTATAGTTTAATTAGAAAGCTCCTGTCAATATGGGAGTTGCTCTTCATGATTTTAGCCATGACTTGCTTTCTTCTAGCAGGTATAGCAGCCTCAATACAGCCATTTACATGGTTGCACAGGGTCTCTAAGAACAATTCCACATAAGCTGTTGTGAACTCTGGATTGGGAAGAGGCACTGTATTTTGATAAAACTCTCTTAATAGAATTAGGTTTACTTTGGTATAGTTCCTAACTATTACAGGGTTTGCTGGGGTTACATGGTTGAGTTTTATTTCAAAAGAAAGCTTTTTGGTCTCCCATATTTGTGTGTATACCAGGTCTATGTTTGAACCACTGCACATGTATTTGTGTTAAAGTCCAGGAATCGCTGCGCCTGCAAGTTTAAGGCAGTGTAGGTTTCACAGTCTACCATAAACAGGGTATTTGGTTTAATGGCGAGTGCCTCCAGTAGGTTTAGGTATGAGCCATGGGATTCTAGGAACATAGAGGATGACCTACAGCTTGCTAAGATACAATATGAGAACTTGACTACAGTGATTTGCACTTAGATGTCTACATTCTCCACAGTGAGAAAAGTTTGTGGCCATTTCTCATTTTGGCTCCTAGCACTGAGCGTGGTGGTGATCTACACAAGGATAAATTCCAGAGCATCATCCTGTTTAACCGATGTAGAGTTATCGGTGTTCGTGTAGATTGAAACTCCTCCACCTTTTGTCCCAGTCTGCACAGCTGATGGTCTAAATGGCACTAGCCTTGCACTGCTGGAGTACTTTCTATGAATTAAAATATGCCTCAATAAGAGTATAGGATGTCTATATTCTCCAAAGTGAGAAGAACTTGAAGGCTGTCTCATATCTTGTTTAGGCTCCCAACATACCTTTTGGTTTCCTTGACAAACCTACAGACATAGCATATGAAGCCTAACTTACCATTCCCTAAAAAAAAAAAGAGCTCTAAAGGGGTGGATAAAGCTTTAGCCAGTATTCGGAAACTTAGGGGAGACAGGTACAGACCATCTTTTGCAAATCTGTTTATCCATGTCCTCCCATGCTGACAAATATTGAATCCCCCTGGAGAGACACCATAAACTAAACCAATTATTGAAATCAATCATCTTTTGTTCATACTGTGGCATCATCCTTTGAGAAGTTAGAATGCTTCTCAATGTGAGGCACATACCTGCTCAAGACACACATTCAGAGGGATCAAGGTCTCTCCCTTCATATAGTTCAGGGAAGTATGTCTCAGGTTGTTACCGCCCACACGGACTAGGACAGAATCATACTGGTACCTGTGGTGTAGAGACACATGCTCATGCATAACTTGGTGGATCCTGGCTCTAGATAAGCAACTAACCATTATCTGCTCCTTGTTCAGTCTGGTGAGTGGGGAATCTGTGTGTTGCATAATAGAGTCCCCTATGACAAGAATCCCAGGTAATGTGTTTGCTTGCCTTACAGGCTTTGCTCTTGAGGCGCTACTGTGTGTAGGCATACGTGTGGTGTTTGGTGTTGCTTTTGTGAAAGCTTTAGAGAATGCTCAGGATAGCAATCACCATTTATAGGCTCAGGAGGTCTTTGAGGTTTGAGAAGATTAGTTTTGAGTGCCTCAGCATAAGTGGTGTGTGTGTGTGTGTGTGTATATATGATGTAGGGATGTAGGGTGTATTCTTGACAGCCTTATATGTACGCAAGATTTTTGTCTCCAGTGAAATTGTGCATGTGCATCTCTGGCATACTGTGCCTTTTTAAGGATTAAATGGTTGTGAACATGAGACAATTGCTAAATTCTCTCAGGATAGCCGTATCTACCAAGGTAGCTATGGAGAGATTTGGAAACTGCATATCGATATTGTCCTGACCTATATTTCAGTGGGCTATTGTGGGTCATGGACTGGGTGATATAGAGATCTACGTGGGTGGTCCATGGGGTTTGGTACTAAAAACTAATACCATGCCAAGATTTGATGGTGTTGTTTAATGTGCGAACTAGCTGCTCTAAGCTTGTCTCTACACAATGGTTTTGTTTTAGCCACACTATGATAAAAGTTTTAAATTCTACGGGAAGTTTTATAGATAAACTTTCCGGGTATTTTGGTATGTACAGGGCACTGCTAACCTCAATGTCATAACACCTAGAAAGACTGCTTTCAAGTGTAATGGTACAACAAAACTTGAATTGCCTTGTCAAGGTAGTCAAGTATTAGGGACCTTAAGGATGATTTAAAGGCAAAAACAAATAAAAAAATAAAGCAACAGGACTTATCTGGTAAGGATGGGGCACAGGATTAAGTCACTACTCCCTCAGATTGTGGCTGGGGAGTCAAGCAGATGGGAGCTCTTGGAAAATGAGCAGAAGACAATCTGTAGTAAGGGAAGTGTCACGCATCCAGTCAGGATAAAACAAACAAGCAGCTTTATTATGCACAAACACATCAGGATTGAGGCTTAATAACTTTAATTTAGATAAACATACAAACTATTACACTCATACATGCTCACTCTCTGGCTGCAATCTCAAAATGGCACTGAAGCTAGCACGTGCTTGCTGTTTATATGCACATGCAGTCCTTGAAACGCTTCTTAAAAGGTACAACACACAATTCTACATCCTCCCTCTTTGAGAAAGGAGTCATGGAATATTGACATTATTGACATGCAATTGATACACACAATTCTTTGGCATGCAATTATACAGAAATAAATACATATAGACAATTACATCCAGGTTGCTATGCATTTCACACTAGGTCTGGAAATACAACTAAATCGTGTGACACCGAAATTAGAATTAGGTCTAGCAACTAGGACGTTCTCTGTTGAATGTTCAACTTTGGGGACATCAAGATCACAGTCAGGAATGGAAGTAGAAGCTAAGACATGTTCTGCAATACAGGCATCGTCTGGATTGCTCCGAGATCTAGAGTCTGTATCACAGGAACAATGCTGCGATTTTGATTCTGATACAGATGTCTGTGACTTCTCCTGTACTCCACACCCTCAGAGTCTACAAAGTAGGATCTCAGCTCGGCGCATGTACCTGTTACTTGACCAATCTGGTCGAAACCTTTTGCTGTTTGTATCCTCACTGCCTCTCCTTCTTTCAATGGACAAAGAAATCTGCTCGATTTGTCATAGCTGGACTTCTGGAAAGAATGTTTTCTGAATAGTTGGGCTCCAATTGCTCGGTTGTTCTTAGCTTTAGCCCTCAACAAACTGGAACTGATACGCAATGTTGTTCTGGTTTGCCTAGACAGAAGTCTCTGAGCAGGCGAGCCAAGCACATCATCACGGGGTATGTTTCGGAGATCAAAAAGACATTGGTATTATCACATTTTGACTTCTCTAATAATTATTTTGCACTCTGTACTGCACATTCAGCTAGACCATTTGATTGTACATGTTACTATTAGTCCAGAATATCCACAAAGTTCAATTCTTTCTGAAAAACTGACTGGTAAATTGGATACCATTGTCAGATAGAACTGTGTGGACTACCAAGGACTGAGTAAGGATGTTTCGACTTGGTGATAGCAGTGGATGTTTGGTTAGGTAGTAAATCGATCTCAAACCAGTTTGAATAAGAGAGAGTCTACCAATACCAAGTAATACCAATTGTTCCACTCGAATATACCAGTGGCTACCGTTGACCAACGTAGTTCAGGAACTTGACTTAGCTAAAGTGGTTCTTTTTGCAAATAGTACTATCGCATACTGGAACAAGAAGAAAGAACTTTATCAATGTCAAAGACCAAATACTAGCCCTCTTGCCCTTCTTTTGGTAGATTCGGAAACTGGGGGACTACGATGCAAAATCTGGACATATTCACATTGTAAGGAAGCAGGAACAGCAATTTGAGGACCTTTGAAAATAATGCCATCTTCCATCAACATTTCATCTCTGTAAGGAAAATAAGTTTGCATTTCAGGTGGTACACTAGACTGCTTAGATGGCCAGCCAGCATTAATGAAGTGGTCGAGATTTTACAAAATTGGATCAGCCTTTCTACGATCTCTCAGCTCAAGTCTCATGGTAGAAATATTACGCACTTCCATGACAAAGTCAAAATTTTCTGTACTAAACTGTTCCACTGTATTTCTGGGAGAGGTGGATAAGGTGTCAGTCAGATAAAGTTTACCTTTTGTATAGACCATTTTGAAGTTGTACTTTTGCAATTTGAGCATCATTATTTGCAATCTTGTTGGAGATGAATGCATAGGCTTCTTTAAAATTGTGACTAGAGGTTGGTGATGAGTTTCACTGAACAGCTCTACCATAAATATAATCATGAAATTTTCAACATGCAAATATTACCAAAAGTTCTTTCTCAATTGGAGCATACTACATTTCAGTACAGGTAAGAGTTCTAGATGCACAAGCTCTCTCAAAGAAGCTGTCAAGTCACTGAAGTCTGGTGTAATGTTACCTAAACAGTTGACCATACCAAGAGAAAGCTGTAGTGCTTGAACATTACCTGGTACTGGTTGGATGGGTCTGGTCGCATGTCAGTGCTGGTAAATAAATAACCTACATATGTAACTTCCGGTAGTCTAAATCTGCACTTCAGAGGATTGTGCTTTAAGTTCACTTCACATACTCTGTCTAGAACTTTCCTAAGGTTTCTGTCATGCTCTGCCTCCCCACTGCCTCCAACCAATTAATCATCTATTATGGCACAAGAACAACCTGAAAAAAAACTGCTCCATTGCACGCTGAAAGACTTGACTTGCAGAATTTATTCCAAATGGCATCCTGAGAAATCTGTATCTTCCAAATGGGGTACCGAAAGTAGTCAATAGTGAAGATTTGCAATCAAGCATCACTTGCCAAAATGAACTTTTTGCATCCAAAACAGAAAAAACAGTGGCATTAGGGCTGTGACTTTGACTGTACGCATGGGATGATGCGGTCTCTAATACTTTGTTCAAATCTCTCGGATCAATGCATATTCTGATTTCTTTTGAGCCTTTTTTGTGGGTGCTACCATGGGCGATACCCATTCAGCTGGTTCTGTGACTGGACAAATTGCACCTTTCTGCACCATTTTATCCAAATGAGCTTTGATTTTATTCTGCATAGCTATCAGAACTTTTCTTGCCAGTCTGACCACTAGACCGACCTCAGAGTCTAACTTCAGAGAATGTTTTTTTTTTTGCAAGTCTCCTTCCTTCTTCTTGGCTCTACTTGCTCTATTCGCACTGTGGGCTCACTCTGCTCCTCTACCCTGCCCCCATATCCTAACCGCCCCCACTACCTCTACACTTATAGCCTCATAACCACTCCCACATCCTCACAGCCCAATCAGCTTACTCCACCCTCCCTCTTCACAACCATCCACCACTCCCCACTAGTTTCCATCCCCCACCCCTCCTCAACCTTTATCAATCCTTGGACTAGCCCATTTAACTATCCACCCAACTTCATTTCCTTCACAGTTGGAACACTAAATAAACCATTATGCTTATAAATCCTGCCTCCTTTATAACTCTAAACACTACTTCTTCTCACCCTATCCTGCCTTAGCTATCTCAAAACTCCTCCTAATACTAATCACTCTCTCTCACATTTCATATAACTTCTCCATAACTCAAAGACAAAACACTATTTAACCTTCATATCCCCCTACCTATATTTCAATAACTGCCTCCATTCCCCCCCAATCTCCATCCACAGATATTCTACTCCAATCCCAATTTCCATAGACTACCTGGTCCACAAACCAGATACTAGGTACACTTAATACCTCTTTTCCCACATCCGACAACTCATTACCATGCTTCTCTCTGGTGACATACACCCTGACCCTGCCCCCTCTCAAATCTAATCTATCCCTACTTGCTCCCACAACTGGAAAATCCCATCTTTTCACTACTTTAATGCTCAAAGCTTATGTAACAAAATCCCCAACTTCCATGCTTGGCTTCGCCATAATCAACCAGACATCCTGTCCATCTCAGAAACTTGGCTGAAACCCCATATTAAAGATTCTGAAATAATACCCTCAACTATTATATTATTATAAAGAAAGACAGAACCCATAAGAAAGGGGGTAGAGTTACTCTCCTCTATGTCTCCTCCCTTTCACAGTTACCCCTTATACTAAATCTATTCCCAGATTTGCCAATGCTGAACTAACTCTGGCCTTACTTCAGATGAACAGGACACAAAAACATACATGCTTAGCCACTCTCTATATTCCTTCTGGAGACAATAACCCCATTCTCCTGGTTCTCCTCCATTATTAGCAATGAGACCATAATCCTTGATGACGTTAATATTAACTGGACCACCATCCAATCGCTGATAAACTCTCTTAACATAAACCTATACAACTTCTCACAGATAATCAACTCTACTACCAGACCCTCCAGGGACTACTTCAGCAGTAGTATCCTTGACTGGAATTCTGGTTTCTCACCCCATTATATCTGATAGCAGTATCCTTCCTGACTTTCTCAGTGATCACCTTCCCTCTTTCACTCATCGCCTTCCCTCCTCCTTACAATTATCCCACACTTCTATTTCTACACGCTCCCAAAAAAACTTCAACCCTGAATACCATCTCTAACTCTTAAAATGCACAAACTGGAGCCCTTTAAAAACCCTCTCCCTAGATAATGTTATCTACTTCAATACAATGTTCTTAAACCTTTTAAATACCTTTGCTCCCTCCAAAAAAAAAAAAAAAAAGAAGGAGTTAGAAGCAACACTGTCCCTTGGTTAAAAGAAACCAAAACCATCATGCATCTCCGAGACAAAGCCTGGAAACACTACCAGAAAAACAAAACTCCCAACACCCTGAATGAATAAAAACTACTTCATAAAGTAAAACAACGTACTGCATCCAACCGCAAATCTTACTTCTCTACACTTCAAAACAACCATAAGACAAACCCTAAAAAAATTCTGAAAAGGTATCATCTCCCTCCTTAATCCTGGCAAAAAAGAAAACCCTTGCCCTGATCCAAATATCACCGACCTGGATTTAGCCACCCAATTCAATTCCTTCTTCGTCGATTCCATAGCCAAGCTAACAGCATCCTTCACCAATAATACTACATCCTCATCTCCACCTTCTCCCATTTCTTCTTCCCCAAACACTTCCACCTCTCAACCCCTACCTTTCTCCATCAAACCCATCCCTACATCTACCATCAAAAAACTCCACCTGAAATTGAAACCAGGCTCCTCTGCCCCTCATAACATCCCTTCCTACTTTCTAAAAATAGCTGCCGAAGCCATTGCCTTCCCCATCTCCATTCTAATAAAATCGGTCAATCCAAGAAGGCTATGTACCCAAACTCTGGAAAAAGGCCTTTATCATCCCCCTCCACAAAGGGGGAAACAATATTCCCAATTTTTGGCTAATCACCATCTTATATCCCATCTCAAAAGTTCTTGAAAAATGCATCCTCCTACAACTTTTACCCTACTTCATAGATAACCACCTGGTTACTCCCACACAACATGGATTCAGACCTGGCCACAGTACTACCACCGCTCTCCTCTCCTTCCTCGAAACAGTCAAAGCTTGTGATTCTGGCTGCCTTGTATCTACCCTCCTTCTAGACCTATCAAAGGCCTTCGATATTATCTCTCAATCTTTTTCTATCTAAACTTTCTAATCTTAATCATCCCCTTCTACCAACTGGTACAGCAGTTCTCTCTCCAACAGGCAACAAGCAGTCAAATGAAAAAAACTACCTCCTCCTTCCTTAATACTCCTACAGGTGGTACCCCAGGGTTCTATATCAGGCCCCCTACCGTTTAACATTTTCATAAATTACTTCCATCAGACCATCCCCACTGCAAAACTTATCCAATACGCAGATAACTCTGCATTCATCTATTCTGCCACTTCCATCTCCACACTTGTAAAATTAACCCAAGACGCCTTCTCGTCCACTGAACAATGGATGTTAGATAATCATTTAGCACTCAATGCATCAAAAACTAAACTCATGATATTTACTCCTTCCAAAAACACGAGACAAAAACTCATTCTCCAATACTAGTCAGAACAATGCATCTCACAAGGTAGTATCTCATGCCAAAATTCTAGGTGTCCTCACTGGCTAGCACTTTAAGTTAGATACCCACCTACAAAACAAATATCAGCAAAACCCACC
>NC_056725.1:4975120-5033902 GCF_019279795.1 Protopterus annectens
TTTGCATGGGTGCCGTGAAGTTAGCCACCTCTGTTTTTAGGAGCCCAAAGTTAGCTTTGGAGAAGTTTTTCATGGTGGTTACCTTTGCTGGGGGGGGGGGGATTTCCAAGGTGATTAGTTTGTGGTATAATCCAACCAGGGAGAACCTCACTACTGGTGTAGAGCAACGGTCGCCCATGTTAGTTATGACAAAGTCAAGGATATTGCTACCTCTAGTGGGGGTAAGAACGAGCTGGTCCAGAGCATTGGAATTAATGAACTCCAGGAAACGTTGGGCAAGTGTACCGGTACATGAGTAGTTTACCCAGTTAATGGAGGGGTACATGAAGTTGCCTAGTAAGAGAGCGTTAGGTTGAACCCTAATCATTCTCCAGGGTGCTTAGGAACATTGAGTGCGAGTCTTGGGACATGATTGGGGACCTATAGCAGGCTATGACCTGAATCGTTGTCTTACCCAATGTTAGCTGCACCTGAAGTATCTCTGATGTGTTATGTTGGGCTACCAGTCTGGAGGTGTGCACATCCTTTATGAATATGGAAACACCACCAGCTTTGGAGCTTTGGTCAAGTTCTGTGGACAAAAAGGTATGGAATGAGTTATAGCCTGGAGTGCAGGGGTGCTTTCTGCTGCCTTGAACCAGGTCTCTGTTACAGCACAAATGTCGATGTTCTCCATTTTAATGAGTGCCTCGAGCGACTGCATTTTGAGATTCAGACTTCTAGCGTGCAGCAACATGACCCTCAGATTGCACTTGTTAGAAGCTGTTACAGTGGTAATTTGGTCTTAGGAACACCGCTTAAAAAGGCAGTATAGGGGTGGCAAGAGCCTTGGCCAGTATCCAGAAGCCCAGGGGTGACGGATGCAGGTTATCTCTGGCAAAGCATCGAGGTCTGTCAAGCACGTCATCCCAGGCAGACAGATACTGGATCCTTCTGACACAAGAAACTTAGCCAACTGTTGAAATCAATCATTTTCTGCTTGTACTGTGGTATCATTCTGGGTGATGGTAGGATGCTGCTCAGGGCTAGGTTCATACCAGCCTGGGATACATAAATCAGAGAGCCATGTCTCTATTCAGTAAGTCCATGGAGGTACGTCTCAGGTCATTCACACACCCACATGTACAATGACAAGAGTCATATTTTTACCTGTTGAAGGACCTGAGTGCATGCGTTATGTGGTGGATCCTGTCACCTGACAGGCAGCTGTCACTTTCTCCTTATTCAACCTAGTGAGGAGGACATCAGTGTTCCTCACTATCGAATCACCTATGGACTGTAAATAATACATATATATATATATATATATATATACACACACATACATATATATATATATATAACACACCCACATATGTAGAAAAAGTATTTAAGCACAAGTCTTGCACATTTGTAAGCAGTTCTGATGAAGTTCTTTATACCAATAAAGCGTGCTACAGTTCAGAGTCGTGTGATTTTTCTTCCTATCAACAGAAGTTTTTTATTTTTCATAAATATATGAAAAATAAAAAACTTCTGTGGATAGGAAGAAATATCACACGACTCTGAACTGTAGCTTAGCGCTTTCGTCCTTTTATTGGTATAAAGAACTTCATCAGAACTGCTTACAAATGTGCAAGACTTGTGCTTAAATACTTTTTCTACATATGTGGGTGTGTTATATATATATGTATGTGTGTGTGTGTGTGTGTGTGTGTATATATATATATATATATATATATATATTTATATTTATTTAACACACACACACACACACACGGGTTCCATACACTAGATCGAATTTTCACCAATTCGAAATAGTGCATGGAATGCTCATTGCAGCGAAAGTGCACTTACGTGAAGTTCAGTACAATGAATGGGTGTTGTACTGAACTTCTGTGCAGTACTCATGGACCTTAGTGTTAGGGCACGGGCTATCCCCTTACCATGACCATGCCCTAACCCTAAGGTCAGTGACGACTGCAGCGCAGTGAAGGACATAGCAATGTCCTCCACTATGGTGCGATAGTCACGAACCTTAGGTTTAGGGCAAGGGGATAGCTTTAATAACTATCCCCTTACCCTAACCCTAAGGTCAGTGACTATCGCACCATAGTGGAGGACATAGCTTGCTTTTTATGTTCTCCACTGTGCTGCGCTGTTTTCGGTGAAGTGCACTTACGCAAAAGTTCACCTACGTTAAAGTGAACTTTCGCAGAAGTGAGGCTTCCTATTACTAGTTCGAAGTAGTGAACATTTGTTCTTGTAACAGGAATCCATGACATACCTGTGGAAGCATGGAGGTGTTTAGGTGAAATGGCAGTGGAGTTTTTAACCAGATTGTTTAATGAAATCTTGGAAAGTGAGAGGATGCCTGAGGAATGGAGAAAAAGTGTTTTGGTACCGATTTTTAAGAATAAGGGTGATGTGCAGAGCTGTAGTAACTACAGAGGGATTAAATTGATCAGTCACAGCATGAAGTTATGGGAAAGAGTAGTGGAAGCTAGGTTAAGAAGGGATGTGATGATTAGTGAACAGCAGTATGGTTTCATGCCGGGAAAGAGCACTACAGATGCGATGTTTGCTCCGAGTGTTGATGGAGAAGTACAGAGAATGTCAGAAGGAGCTGTATTGTGTTTTTGTAGACTTGGAGAAAGCATAAGACAGGGTGCCTAGAGAGGAGTTGTGGTATTGTATGAGGAAGTCAGGAGTGTCAGAGAAGTATGTAAGAGTGGTACAGGATATGTACGAGGGTAGTGTGACAGTGGTGAGGTCTGCGGTGGGAGTGACGGATGCGTTTAAGGTGGAGGTGGGGTTACATCAAGGATCAGCTCTGAGCCCTTTCTTATTTGCAATGGTGATGGACAGGTTGACAGACGAGATCAGACAGGAGTCCCTATGGACTATGATGCTTGCAGATGACATTGTGATCTGTAGTGAGAGTAGGGAACAGGTGGAGGAGACCCTGAAGAGATGGAGATATGCTCTAGAGAGAAGAGTAATGAAGGTCAGCAGGACTAAGACAGAATATATGTGTGTGAATGAGAGGGAGGAGAGAGGAATGGTGAGGATGCAAGGAGTAGAGGTGGCGAAGGTGGATGAGTTTTACTTGGGGTCAATAGTTCAGAGTAACGGTGGGCGAGTGTGGAAGAGAGTACAGGCAGGATGGAGTGGGTGGAGAAGAGTGTCAGGAGTGATTTGTGACAGACGAGCACCTGTAAGAGTGAAAGAGAAGGTCTAGAAGAGGGTAGTGAGACCAGCTACGTTATATGGGTTGGAGACAGTGGCATTGACAAAAAGGCAGGGGGTTGAGCTGGATGTGGCAGAGTTAAAGATGTTAAGATTTGCACTGGGTGTGACGAGGGTGGACAGGATTAGGAATAAGTATATTAGAGGGTCAGCCCAGGTTGGAAGGTTTGGAGACAAAGCCAGAGAGGCAAGATTACGTTGGTTTGGACATGTGCTGAGAAGGGATGGGGAGTATATTGGGAAAAAGATGCTAAGGATGAAGCTACCAGGTAACAGGAAAAGAGGAAGGCCTAAGATAAGGTTTATGGACGTGGTGAGAGAGGACATGCAGGTGGTTGGTGTGACAGAACAAGATGCAGAGAACAGGAAGAAATGGAAACAGGTGATCCGCTGTGGCAACCCCTAATGGGAATAGCCGAAAGAAGATGATGATTATATATATATATATATATATATATATATATATATATATATACACACACACATACATACATATATATATGTATACATACACATACATATATATCTCTATCTCTCTCTATATCTCTATCTCTATCTCTCTCTCTCTCTATATATATATCTATATATATCTATATATATATATACACATACACACATACATATATATATATATACATACATACATACACACATTATTACACACATATACATACACACACGTATATATACATACATACATACACACATTATTACACACATATACATACACACACGTATATATATATATATATATATATATATATATATATATACACACACACATACATACATATACACACACACACACACATATATATATACATACATGTACGTATCTGTGTGTGCGTGCATGATTATGTGGTGTAAACAGTTATACAAAGTTTCCATTTTGACTTTTCTTTAAGGGACATGAAGCACACACACAGGCATATAATCTAGCTTTCCATTATACATACACACTCTACACAAGTGTGTGTGTGTGTGTGTGTGTGTGTGGTGTGTAATATATATATTAGTATAACAGTGCGTGCGCAATATGGGTGCATGCAATTCGTTATATATTAAAGTTATCATTGTAGAGTTAAGTATTATTAATGTATACATTATAGCAAATGTTGCTTAGTGTTTTACTTATTCACTATCACACACTATGTGTTGTACACGCAATCTTTGTCAATGTCTATGTCAGTATTTTTTTTTTGTATTGCTAAGTGCATTTATTACTTTTTATTACCTTTGCCAATGCAGTCCGAGTTACGGCTGCAAAGGTCCCTAGGACCAGTTCACTTTCCTGGTTATCAAAGTATAAATAAATATGAAACAGAAAAAAAAAAGGGGGGGAATGAACATGACAGAAATAATTAAGGAACTAGTAAAGCACATTTTAATGCTGCATCATTCAGTGGGAAGTTTGTTTTTCTTTCATGAAGGCATTGGGAAGTAGCAGGAAAACTTAGTTTGGAGTCCTACTACTTGTCCCCTGTAAACGTACAGCTAAGATCCTTTACTGCAGTGAGAGTTTTCACACCTCAGCATGACAGTGTGGGGGAAGGTTTGTCAATTCTTTTAGAAATACAAAAGAATCCCTTTATAAAAGCCTGATATTTACCTACTCTCTTTTGCTGGAAGTAGCTAACAGCTAATTATAGCATAGAACAAGCTCTGACAGACACATAAATGAGGCTCAGGGAAACATAAAAGTAGCTCTGTTACAGATAAAGAAGTTATGTCTTACCATAACGTTCCATCTGTGTTGTAGATCTTTGTTCATTCGTTACAGACAGGACCTTGGTTCTGTCCTCAGAACCGATACGGCAGTTTCCCAGCTCGTGCAAGCCAAAAACTCTCAGCTAAGAACCTACCCACATTGTCCCTCTCCTAGTTACTCCAGACAGAGTTTGCCCACCCTAGATAAAAGATGTAGTAATAGTAAAAATAGTAAGAGGCTCTGTCTGAGGAAACACCCTAACCAGAAGTTCCTAAAGTTCACCAGGAATCCAGGCAGGGGGAAGGAGGGCAGCAGAACAAAGATCTACAACACAGATGGAATGTTATGGTAGTAACTTCTTTATCTGATGTAAATCTTTGTTCATTCATTGCAGATAGAACAGAGTCCCCAGCCCCTTGCTACTTGAGCCCTGGGTGGCCCTAAGGAAGGATATTCCTGAGCCCCATAGAACCAACAGATGCTCGTCTCCTGGAGGCCAAATCCAATTTGTAATGAGATATGAAGGTATCTGCTCAAGTGGCTGCTGCGCATATATCATCCATAGAGGTTCTGGAATGAAAAGCTACAGAAATGCCCATAGATCTGGTAGAAAAAGAGCCTTTATTTTGAAAGGTAAGAGCAGCTTATTCTGTTGGTAGATAAAAGTAATGACATTTCTAAGCCAAGATGAGTGTCACTCTGGAAATAGGGTTACCCAATCTGGGTCCTGCAAAGGCCACAAACAACTGGTCTATTTTCCTGAAAGATTTAGTCCTGTCCAAATAACAACGAAGCTGCCGGTGCACATCAAGGGCATGCAAAAGGTACTCCCCTCTTTTAGAATGCCTTGGGAAGAAAACAGACAGGTCAATAGATTGGTTAATGGAAAAGCCACAAATGACCTTGGGCAAGAAAGAAGGGTCAGTACGAAGGGACACCCTATCTGTGTGGAAGATCAAGTAAGGACTCTTGACACTCAAGGCTTGCAGCTCAGATACTCTTCTCGCGGAGGTGAGTGCTACTAAAAGTATTGTTTTCCATGACAAAAATTTCAAATCACATGAAACAAAGGGCTCGAAGGGAGAGCCTGTGAGAGACTGAAGCACCGGAGTCAAATCCCAGGGTTCTAAGGGAGGCTTGACCGGAGGTTTAACATGTAATACTCCCTTCAGAAAGGTCTTGCATAGGCGGTGTGACATAATTGAAGAATTATCAAGACCATTATGAAAATTGGCGATAGCTGCTAAATGTACAGTGATCGTTTAAGCTGAGGCTCCTGCATGTAAAAAGAGTAGTCGGGTATTGTAGAATATTCTGAATAGGCATAGAGAAAGGGTCTAAGTTCTGGTCTTTGGCCCAAATAGAGAACCTAGTCCATTTACTAGAATAAACCTTTCGAGTGGAAGGTTTGTGTGAGGCCAGAAGAATTTCATGAACAGGAGATGGGATGTGAGGCAGCCTGGCAATCATTGGAAGTGGAGGAACCAAGCTGTGAGCTTGAGACTGTGCAAGTTCGGATGAATCGATCCCAGAGGATGGGATAATAGGTCCTGGGAATGATCCAGGATCCACAGGCTGTGAATCAGAGGCCATAGAAACGGGAATCAGACTTAACATGGCCAGTAGGGATCAATGAGGATCACTTTGCTTTTCAACCTCTGAGCTTTCTGGAGAAATTTTGGAATGGGGGGAAAAAGGCATACAGAAGATCCGGGAGCCAATCGTGCATTAGAACATCCCTCGGTGGTTCCCCCTGAGGGGGGGGTCAAGGCAAAATGGCTCCTGCATTTGTAGTTCAGGGGGAAGCAAACAGGTCGCAGCAAGGCTTGCCCCAATGTTGGAAGATCCGATCTGCTATTACAGAGTTGAGGGACCACTCATGAGGCATCAGGATGTTCCTGCTCAGATTGTCCCCAATAAGGTTGGAACTCCCGGGAATGTGCGTTGCTATAGGAAAGTGATTGGAAGCTATCGCCCGGTGCCAAATCCACATGGCTTCCCAACACGGGAGGCAAGATCTGGTTCCGCCTTGCTTGTTGTTATACCAGACGACTGACATGTCTGACTGAATTGCAATGGTCCCCGAGGTTAAGGATGCATGGAACACTTGCAACACTAAGACAACTGCCCTCAGTTCCAGGACATTTATGTGCAAGTTGGCCTTGATGGGGGTCCAGGTACCTTGGACAGTCTTTCCCTAAAAATGCCCCCCCCACCCCACCCTAACAGTGAAGTGTCCATGGTCACCGTGGTCATGGGTTGGGGAAGACAGAACAGTCAACACCAAAGATTCTTTTGTGGCTCCATTCACCATAGCATTTCTTCCTTGCAATGGTTTGTAAAGCGTATCATGTGGTTGAGTGGGTAGGTTAACGACCATTGTGCAAAAAAGGAACCACTGCAGGATTCTCATGTGCAGTCTCGCCAGTGGTACTAAAGTAATGGCAGCTGCCATGGAGCCCAAGAGTTGACGTACAAACGTGTGAGGAAGAAGGTCTTGAATTTGGTGTCTTATTTTCAAAAGCCTGTTGGGGGGGGGGGGCTTGACAGGATGTCCTGTCGAAGATTGCTCCAATAAATTCAAGCGTCTTTATTGGGGACATCTGAGATTTGTCTTTGTTGATTGTAATCCAAGTGAAGAGCAAGACCCATAAGAGAGGCTGTGGACTAGTAGATTCCTGGTCGGAGCGGTAAGGAGCCAGTCATCTAGACAGGGAAACACCTGGAATGCTTGTAGTCGAAGATGGACTACCACAACTGCCATACATTTAGTGAACACTCTGGGGGCTGTCGAGAGACCAAATGGCAATGCCCTGAACTGGTAGTGATTGGCTCCCAGCCGGAAGCGGAGAAACCTCCGGGAGTGGTGATCCATCTTTATGTGGTAGTACGCATCCTGTAGGTCTATAGAGCGCATCCTGTAGGTCTATAGAGCACATCCAATTGTCCCTCCCTAGGAAGGGAAGAATGGACTGTACTGTGACCATCCGGAATTTTTGAGGTTTAATAAATTTGTTCAGTAGACCGAGATCTAGGATTGGTCTCCAGTCCCCCGTCTTTTCTGGCACTAAAAAGAACCTCGAGTAAAACCCAAATCCTGTCTGTTCTGGTGGAACTGGTTGGATGACTTTTTCTTAGCAGTTTTGCTATTGCTAAGGCTGCTAATTCCCTCTGACTGGGTGGTACAGCGGGGATTCGTTTGATGGGTCTGGGAGTCAAGTCGAATGGTATTTGGTAGCTTCTGGATATTATTCTCTACACCCAAACATCAGCAGTAATAAGATGCAAGGCTGGTAGATGTACAGAAAAACGACCCCCAACTGCTCCCAGAGGAAAGCAATAAGGCCTCTGCTCAGGAGTGCTGGTAGGGTCTGCCGGAGAAAGAATCTCTGGCTCCCTGTTTACGTGGACCCCCTCTACCCCGAAAGGGGAGTCTTCCATAAGAGTTGCCCTCGCCGCCCCAGCGGGATTGTTCACCACGAGTGTCACAAAAGGATCCTTGGGATTTCTTGAACCATATCTTTCTTCCCTTCTGGTTCCTGGAGTAGGGCCTCTGGAGGTTGGAAAAGTGTATGCCCACAGTAGACAAGGTCTTCCCGACTTTCTCAATATGTGTCTCATACCTTGGGTCCAAAAGTGCAGATTCGTCCACAGGTGCATTGATGAAGGAAGATTTAAAGGGGTCTGCGAAGTCACACAACCGCATACAAGCATTACGTCTCATGACAACACCAGATGCGGCAGCTCAAGCTGCCCCCTCAGTGGTGTGAGATATCAAACACATCCAGGAGTTAGAGATGGATTCAAGGGTAGCTAGCTGTAAGGCGACAGTGTCACACACCTCATCAGGCAGTACCCCCACCAAAGAGGAAGACATTTCAGAAATTGTCTCTTTGGAGGTGAGTAAAGGGTGCCAGATAATTCAGCGACCGAATTGCAAAGGTCACTGAAGCATAGTTCCACTTTCTTAGTCTGTCCATGGTCCAGGACTCCCTGTTTGGAGGATGGACAGTGGAACTATCTTCTGCCAGGTCCCTCTTGTTGGCCACTGCCACGACCATAGAATCAACTATCAGCTGCTTGGACCAGTGGGGCTGGTCTTCAGGTGTAGATAAAATTTTGTCCGGCCTCCGGGGGACAGGTTCTACATTGTCCAGGGCCTTCCAGGCACACTGCACATTTAGTTTAACAAGATCAGCTGCTGGTGGGGTCACCCAGGAAGTAGATGGCCAGGCATGGAAGGCCTGCAGAAACACCGATTCCTCAGAAGAAGTGTTAGAGGACTTCCATTCCCCCCCACTGTTTGAGGATTTCGAGAATGTCTCCGAATGAAACGTCATCTGGGGGAGAAGGTGGGAGCCTTCCCCCTCACCACAATCAGTGTCTTCTGCAATAGATTCCTCCGGGGAGTCAAGGTGCTTCCGCTTGCACCGTTTCTTCCGGGGTGGCTCTCCAGTGGGATCTTCTGAGGAGGACTCCGGAAAAGGGGTTCTCTTCACAGGGGGTTCTTGTGACTCCCATGCCGATTGGGAGAGGTGCATGCTAAGGGAGGTTTCTGATGCTGGTGTCCTAGGTCTGGTTGGGAGTCTTCGGAATGAAGGACCCTTTCCACCACCTGTACAGCAGGCCCACTCGAGCCCACCTCCAGTTGTGGGGTTCCGAGAGAACTGGAAGCGGTCGGAACCGTGAACATAGACGGTGCCAGCGAGAAAAAAGGTGCCGGATTAGGTACCAAGGTACAGACGGTCCAAGCACCGCTCTACGAAAGCATCGGCTCCATCGTAGCCAATGTAGCAAGGGTGGTCGGTGCCGAGAGGGGAGACACTGCTGTCGGAGCCGTGACAATATGTACCAAAGTGGATATAGGTACCGGGAACAGGGTGGATGCTGGAGGAGGATAAGCAGGGGAAGATGAGGTAAAAGATTCCGAGCCAGGAGGGACGGAAGGTCTAGCTGGAATGGGCAATCCCCCTAGCTGCCAGAAGCTGGTCCACAACCCGCACTAGGTCTAGTTCAGAAAAACTCCTAGTGGATCTAAAGGAGGCTGCTGAAGGGGAAATCAGGTCTTTCTAGAAAGGGGTTAAGCCTCTGCCCCAAGAAAGGGTCGTAAGTTGGAGAATATTTTGTCCTTGGCAGGTATTCGAATTCTGGAGCTAATGGAGCCAAAGAAACTGTTGGCACAGTGGCCAGGGATGGTGCTAAAGCATGTACAGTCATCAGTGCCGTCCTGGTTTCCCACATTGGCTCTGAAGTCAGTGGTGTCGTGGTTGGAACTGAAACAGGAGTTAATACCAAGGGAGAGGACACAGATACTGCTGCCGAAGAGGTCTGCGCCAAGGGCGCCGGCGAAGCATGGAGCCGACTCTGTTCAGTAACAGACGGAGATGCAGGAACTGAGTGACTCCATTTTTCCTTATATTTTTTGGTCTTAGGAGGGGGTGAGACCTCCGACCCAGATACTGCCTCCAAGAAAGGAGTCTTGAGTAAACCTTTTAAAATAAGTTTATTCTTACGTTCTGCTAGTGTCTGATTACTAAAACTAGCACAAATGTCACAATCAGCTTTAATATGATCCACGCCCAAACAGTAGACCCAACGAACATGTTTATCTGACTTAGGCATCTTATGTCCACACTTGTCACACTGTTTAAAACTCAACTTAGCTTTTTGTCTAGCATGGTAAAGAAACAATGTTATAGAAAAAATAAGGAAGAAAATACCAGTGATGTTATGTTGAGGAATACCACTAGTAAAAAAGGAAGGCCTGTCAAAGGCAGGAGAGAGGGACAGTAACAAAAAGGGTAAAAAATTAAATTACCAAAGAAAAGGGTAGAAATGGGCCTAGATTATAGGTGACAGTGAGAAAAGGCTAACTTGACTAAAAATGTAGTAATTTAGAAGAAAAACGGTCATAAAGTCAACAATTTACTACTTAGCTTTGAAAGAGACAGCTAACACGTCTGACTAGGAACGCGGCAAACAAGATCTGGAGTATCTAGGAGAGGGGCATTGTGGGTAGGTTCTTAGCGGAGACTTTTTGGCTTTTTCGCGAACTGGGAAACAGCCGTATCGGTTCCGAAGACAGAACAGATATCTGTAATGAATGAACAAAGATTTACAACATATACTGTGGTAGACAACAGTGTTTCACATCCCTGCTATTCTATCTTAATGGCATGAGAAAACACCACCACTTCCTTATGTCTAGCATGACTTATATAAAGAGGACTTGAAATGTATTCTGGGAAGAACGAATGAAAGCAGGAAAACAAGATCATGTTACCAAGGTAGGCCCTATTATCCGCCATTTTGAGGGAAACATTAAAATTGTAGAAGCATGGAGTGATTTTGAGGCATTAAAATAGCTCAGAAAACATCATGTTTTTGACTTCTAAAGTGGAGTTTTCTTTTAAGTAAAAATCCATAGACACAATTAATTTTCCACAAAAGTAATATCAGACCAGCTACTGTAGTGTGCTTCAGCAACTGCATTTTCTAAGTAAGCAACTCTGAAATTCACTGATTTTTATTTCTCTGGCCACTGGCAACAACAACATTGCCCACACATTTTTTTCTTCTATTAACCATTTTCTTCTGTGATCCTGAAAGTGCACATACTTGAGTGTCTCACATTCATATACTATTGTTAACAGCACCTTTTCAATATTAGCATCTCTTCTGAGCTACAGTAAGCATTCTTGAGTCAAAGATAAAGGGGTTGTTACTAACCTTACTCCATTCTGTGTTGCATCTGCTTGCAACATAACGGGCTTAGTGACATCACAGTAGCTCAAAATTGGGGCACCTATAAGCAGTTCCATGAATATTTCAAACTCCTGTGCAAACATCTACTGCGAAGCTGCAGTTTGCACTAACAAATCTCTTAACAGAAAGCTATGCCACATATTTTAGATACAAAACACAGTACACCACTTACAAAAACCTTCATAATGCATACTTGCCCACAGGCTTCATTTGTACCACTGCTATGAATTTTTCTACATCAGGTTTCATCTTCTCTTATAATAGAATATGATGCAGTATACTTTAAACTTATCACTTCTTTAACTTGAAAATATGATGCTCAAATCTATTTAGAAGGCAAACTGGCCTTCAGACATGCCATTTGTGTGTCTGACTACACAATACCACTTTCCAAGCATTCCATTACTTGCACAACAGCTTTGTGGAATACCTCTGGTGCTAAGGAAATACTAGATACACATCTTCCCTTCTTACTGGCTTATTAAATGTAAAGAGTTTGGAACTTGCTTTCTCTAGGTTTAACTGTCAAAAGCCCTGTTCTGCATCTAGCACTGAAAATAGCATTTGCCATTCTTGGGACTCCTTCCTCAACTGAAAACAATGGATAACTCTATTTAGAGCTTGTAGATAAATATAAACATGAATCACATCTTTATTCACAAGAGTGGTCATACTATGTATGCATTTTATTGTCTCTTAATGCCACTTGCACTTTCCATTCACTTTAGGTCCTGCTCTACTTATTTTACCTCTGAAATCTAGACGTAGTGTCCTTGGAACACATAACTGACACAGGATCAGGTTTTATCTATATACAATATTCTCCTAGCAAGTATCCTAAATATGCAAACAAGTCAGCAGAGCTAGAAAGCACATCACTGAATGGCTCTTCACATTACCCGAGATATCTCAGTGTGTTCATGATCATATTCAGTGTTCGCTTTTACACTGATTTTTACCATCCCTAGATTTTTAAAAGCCAAATCACCCAAAATATTAAGAATATCAACTTTAACTGTTCTAATTTGGAAAAGGAGTTTGCAGTTTTTATTTTTAATTCTGAGTCACAGTGTCACCAAGCAACCAAAATATTTGGAGCCAACTTCACCCCCTGTCCCCTCCAGTCATCCCAAGAGAGGTGGTCATTTCTGCACTCTCCAAGGCAGAAAACATAGCATCAATATGGGGCCAGACAACATCCCAGGTTGCCTTTTGAACAACTTAAAGCATGACCTAGCAGGCCCACATGTAGCTCTTTTTAACCAAAGCCTGCAAACTGGCTATTTCCAGCAGAATGGTGGAAAGCAACAGTAATCTCGCTACAAAAACGGGGGGCATCAACTGAGCATGGGAATTATAGGCCCATCAGCTTGACTAGCCTCATCTGCAAGGCCATGGAAAGAATCTTTATGGACCTTATTAACAAGGACTTCGGTAATCTCCAAACTCTGGACCCAACCCAGTTCAGATTCATTAAAGGTAGATCATGCCTGTTAAACATGACTGACTTCGAGAAAATCACCAAGCCCCTGGATGAGGGAAAGACAGTGCATATTGCCCGTCTTGACCTAGACAAGGCATGTGACACGATCCCTCACTCAGATCCAACACAAAAATCTCCCAACTGGGAAGTAACCCCTACATTACCAAATGGACAGCCAACTGGCTCACCGACAGGACACATACTGTACAAAGGGGTGACTTCACCTCTAGCAAAAGATCAGTCATCAGCGGCGAACCATAGGTTTCTGTGGTGGGCCCCTTACTGTTTGGAATTTATTTCTCAGATGTCCAGGCAAACTTGGATGGCCTGTGGCTGACTAAGTTTGCTGATGACTGCAAATTTGTAGCAATCACAGAGTCCTCCAATGATGTTAATATACTGCAGACATGGTTAACACAGACAATGAATCATGGCAAAACAACAGATTAAAGCTAAAAGCAAAAAAAAAAATGCATTATCATTCCCTTTGGGAAAGCTAACATCCCTGCTAATTACATTACACATAGCAACCCCCTATGTGTAAACCCAGTGTTATGTAATCTGGGTACTCAGGTTGACAGCAACCTGAACTTTGACCACCATATACCGAGTAGTAAGGAAATCCTGTGTGGGTAATGGCATCATATCTAGATCTAAGGTGTTATAATTCCATTATACTCGGCCCTCATCAGACCAATTATGGAGCACAGTGCTTCCCTTTGCATGTACCTCACCAGACACCTACAACAATTGGACAGCCCACAGAGGTTTCTCACCGAGAAATTACAGGTTACACAAAACAAGTCTTGTACAGAAGGACTGAAAACCATGTCACTGTATTGTCTCCTACAGGTTGCTAAGGGGTGAACTGTGCTTATTACAGGGCAGTCTCTGACCCAGCCCTGAAGGAAATATTACACATTGGTAAATCAAATTGCACAACAATCACTCGCTCCAGGGATCTGACATGAACAGGTCATGCTGGAGAGCTAGAGATATCTTCCAGAGACTGCCACTTTGGAACAAGTTTCGGAACAAGTTTCCAGTTCATGTGAATCACAGCCCCTCCCTGACCCTCTTCAAACTCAACCTAGATAAATGGATGGGTGACCACTGATTCATTCCTGAGGTGGCACCCATGTCCCTCCTGGACAGAGGAAGTCATCATCAACTACCACAGACCCTTACCTCTGCAAACTTCACTCACCTAACTACTAACAATTGGGGCAACTTGGGATAAGTATGGCTAGGCTTGTAAGGGCTCTACGGCCATTAGCCTAGTAATCTTCCATGAACCCATTAAGTATTATACTCTATACCTCAGTCTAATAAGCAGAATGCTGAGTTTAATCAGAGACATGCATCTAAAATGAAGCCACCACTTGCTCAGTAAGCCACAGCCAAACAACTTTATACTGTCCTAAAATCAGGTAGGGGAATGGGGGGTGGAATCTGCCCATACTACATATGTTCCCACAGCATTTTTTTTAAGTATAAATTAATGGAAGCTGAAAAAATGAGCGTTTTAGCTGCACAGGGTAGTCACAGGTCAACAGTACAACACACTTGGCTTAACAATATTATTAATATGCAAAAGTAGCAAGATTTGTGGAATATTTTGGTATGCAACTCCAAGTTAAAGGGCTGCCTACTGTGCTGCTCAACACTGCCTTATGTAACTTGTAGACTATTTATATACACACTGATATTCATCAAGTGTAAACATATTGTACTGCATCACGCTCTGCTTATACCAAATGACTAGGGGGGTTGTAAATGATGACGCGTCATCATACCACCTTATACCTGCTAACGTTTGCATCTTGGTGCACAGTTTTTTTTTTTTTAACAGGATCCTAACACATGACAAAGGACAGATGTTAAGGAGCAGGTAATGGAACTAAGAATAGAAACATAATTAAGGAAGGGGGGGGGGGCTAAAAGAATTAGTGGCAGAAGTAAAAGGAATACGGGGTGATGGCGAGGAAACTTCCCAAGGCAATTCGGAACCTCTAAGAAAAAAGCAGAAAATATGTGTATAGTAAACTAACCAGCCTACAGTTGATTCACACGAGTAATTTAGGAATACTTAAAAAGTATAAAATCATTATCACTACTTTCTTTACACAACGGTTCACTGTTGCTAAAAATACGGGTATACTAAAATAAACTTACTGCTAGTCAATTCTAGATGAATTCATACTCAGCATAATTTTAGAAGATCACCGTTATGACTGGTAAAGGTCAGGTACTGAAAGGTATGTCTACAATTAGCCCTTTCAAAACATGTCACACTACTGAAAAAAATCAAGAAACCTGCCACACACACTTACACTTTGAGCACTTCACCGCTCACTATACAAGTATCACACTATTCCATAATCTGATTACTGTTCACAGAGAAACGTCATAATAATCACAGCCTAGAATCTCTCTTAACCCCAAACTCACAATGTACCACCAATCAGATGAGTCAGTATTCACTGCATTCTAGGAAACTGTAAATTGTGGGTTGTAATATATTTGACAATGTCTCTAACTCCAATCACATAACTAAAAGTACTAGAGTATGTCATAATCCTGAAGACATGGGTCAGACGGCAGTGAAACTCGCCACTACCGTTGTCCTGGAGTCTGGACTGACAATGTACTCACAAAATACGATTTTAAGCATGTGTCATCAACATATCATTCACTTCTGTTTTGTGTTCCGGTAACAAGTGAGTAGAACATAAATGACTGCTGGCCAACATCTAACCATAATACTTACTACCTCTTCCTGACGGTTTATTACTGCTGGTACTCCAGTTGTTCCACTCTCCTGCGCTGCCATCTTCCTTGCGCTGTCATTCAGGTACTTATCGCGAGGCTCTCTACGTCAGAGAAACGCTTTATCACGTGTAGATATTGTGAGTTCTAAGACTGAGTTTTCTTAAGGAGGGGCTGTGAGTACTCGTCTGTTTCTTCCTGTTAACCTGGAAGAGTATGTTCATTTTGTCGGAGAGGAGTAAAATAAACAATTAAATTTGCAAGTTAAACAATAACTTACGGTTATGCCGAAGTTCCTGGCGTTAATCTTGTATTACCAAGTATTACTCCTGTACTATTGATAGGGTTGCCACCTTTTCGGATGCCCGAAGTAAAAAACATTGTGAAAATATGCAATTAAAAAGACAGGCGACATTTTATATCCAATAAAAATTCGCTTGTATAGATTTGGATTTTTTTTCTGTGATGCCTATCATATTAAGGAGATTCAAATACTGCATAATTGTTCTATGCAACTGCTGGAGAATATTAGGATTTTTTTGTGCCCTAAAATGTCAAGGATAAATCATACCACTCAAGTATACCTCATTACGAGTGGCATTCCTCAGAGGACCTGATAGATCGTGTTTCATGATATTTAGAAGGCATCCTGGGATATTGTCTGGTCCCACTGATGCGGTGTTGGTCTTAAAGAGAGCATCAAGGACCTGTTCCCTAGTGATAGTAAGGGGAGTTAAATTTGATGATATTTCCTGAGGGAAGGTTTAGGGGAGTTATTTTTTTATAAGTAAAAGCAGCATACTTTAACCATCCTATGACCTTCCTGGTTGAAGTGTTAGTATGAGTATGTGTTCCACATTATGAAGGCTAGCCTAGTGGCCCTTATTTTGGAGATGGAAGGTAGAGAGCTACATTCCAGACAGGAATTACTATTCCACTGTAACCTCCAAACAGGATTTGTGCTTCATGAATGGAGAAAGGCAACGGTCATCCTTCTGTACAAAGGTGGGCCATCTACAGACCCATAAGTCTCACTAGTCTTGTATGTAAAGCCATGGAAAGAATTATCATGGAGATGATCAATAGAGATATAGTAAACCTCCAGACACTGAACGGAACCCAGTTTGGTTTTGTCAAGGTCAGATCATGCCTACTCAACCTGGTGGATTTCTTTGAGAAGGTCACTAAAACAATGGATGACGCCAAAATCATTCACATTGCCTACATTGACCTGGCCAAAGCATTTGACACAATACCCCACTCGGGCATTGTTGGGAAACTCAAGAGGTTAGGTACAAACCCATATGTCACCTGGTGGATAGCCAACTGGTTCACATAGGACCCAGGAAGTTAGAATTGGGGAGTCCACTTCTACAAAGGGGCCAGTCACAGCTGGAGTCCGTCAGGGATCAGTTCTTGGACCGCTCCTTTTTGGCATTTACTTCTCAGAAGTCAAGGCCAATGTTAGTTGTGTCTGGCTGACTAAATTTGCAGATGATTGCAAATTAGGAGCGGTCATCAAATCTCAAAATAACTAAAGCCAGGATAAACTGTAGAATAATTCTGCTTTAATCACCAAAGTCCACAGAACTTAGTGCTTTCACCATAATACATATGGCTTCATCATTATTCTACAGTTTATCCTGGCTTTAGTTATTTTACAAGTTTGGCTCTTATTGGGCTTCTTTTTGTCAGTTTGCTGGTCATCGAATCTCACAGTGATACAAATGTTGTCCAGGAGGGGCTGACACAGACAGACAACTGGTGTCAGAGCCATGGAATAAAAGAAGTCATCCATCCCTGGTAACTATCATATTGACAACAGTCCCCTTAGAGTTGACACAGTAGTCAGGTACTTTGGGACACACATAAATAGTAATCTAGCCTTTGACCATCATGTGTCTACAGTGGTGAGGAAATCACTCTATGTTGTGCAACTTATAGGTTCATAGGTAGGTACTAGGCTATCGGCCCAAGGGCCTAAGTAAGCCTAGCCAACAAGGTTCCCTGGCTTACGCCACCCAAGAGAGTTATTTTCCTGTGCCAATAAACAAAGGTATGGCATCTAAGTCCAAGGAAGTCATTGTTCCACTGTATTCCGAATTCATCTGACCTATCATTGAGTATAATGCCCCTTAGGTATGTACCTAACTAGACATAGCCAACAACTGGAACACCCACAGAGGTTTCTCACTAAAAGAATACAGGGCATAAGTAAAATGTCCTATGCAGACTGCCTCAAGGCCCTATCTATTCTACCTATTCTAGCTCCTACAGGCTTTTGACAGGAGATCTATGCCTGGTATTTAGGGCATTGTCAGACCCCACTCTGATGGACCTCCTGCATATCCACAAAACAAACAGCAGCAGAATTACCCATTCTAAAGACTAAAACCTTGCCTGTGATATAAATAGGACCTGCTGGACAGATAGGTGTGTATCCCAGAGACTACCGCGTCTATGGAACAGGCTCCCCATCCATGTGAAGCAAAGTTCCTCCCTAACCCAATTCAAGTGCAACTTTGACAATTGGATGAGAAACCAGAAATTAATTCCTGGTTTGGCACCTATGTCTCTAATGGACCCAGGTAACCTGTAAATGGTTCATCTCCCAGGCTCATGCTTACACTAATCAAGGGTATCAGAATTTGTCAGAGATTTGGGATGCATGACTAGGCTTAAAAAGGCCATTGTGGTCATTAGCCTAGTAAACACCTATGAACCTATAATTAATATGATTCATTTCTATTTACCATGAATATCCATTAAAAAATCTGAACATTAAATGTGTGTCAGACCCTTTCAATGTGGAACTTCAAGGAACATGAACTTTTTAAGACCCCAAATGAGGTACATGCCTTGTAATGAGGTACACTTGAGAGGTATACATTTTGGGTCTTAAAAAAGTCCAAGTTCAAAACTGAAAGGGTTTGTTACACATTTAGAGTTAGGGATTTTTTAATTGATATCCATGGTAAATATTACTGAATCATAATTTATCAAAATAATGTTTTATAATAAGTATAAAGTAGCATGTTTTACTCATCATGTGACCTTCCTAACTGAAGTCGTTAGTAAGCTGTTAGTATGTGCCCATTTGTTCTACATTATGAGAGGCAGTGTTCCTCATTTGGAGGTGGAAGATTGAGAGTTATGAGGATAATTGCCATTTTTCATGATTTTTCACAGAACACAACTGTCCTAATATGAACTGCTCTGTGTAAAAAAGGACTGGTGGCCATTCAAGGACAGGTATGGCATTATAGATCAGGCCTTTACCTCACAGATAAAAAATGCAGAGCTTAATTCTGACCTCTTGTTATTGACTAGGCTGCAAAAAGATAAGCTAGTATTTACCTATGAAAATATGGACAGAGAAGATGACTACATGGTTATTCATAAAGTCCACTCAAATAGTGACTTTCAATCTACTGGAAGGACAATTGTTTGGGTTAGGATAATGGTTAAGGTGTTTACCTAACAAACACAAATACAGAGTTAGTCTCAAGTAACCAAGTGTAGCTCCCCTAGTTTTACTTACAGCGCTTAACAAATCAAGAACAAATCTTAGAAGAAACAGGAGCAAATCCAGAAATAATGAGGGAACCTTTTAAAATATTAGTACTATTAACTTGAGACATTGACAGAATAAGAGAATGTGAATTAATATACATTTTCTGAAGTAAAATACGTTTATAGCTCTGAATATTGCCATTATTTATCAAGTATAACTCCATTAAACGTCTTTTATCCTTCTAATCAGCTATAAATTAAACATCCTGTGAAATACATGTACAGATAACATCTGCAAACACACCCTAAGATTCAAAGGCATTATCACCACCAACTCTTATTGAGCAAATCTGATTTACCAATTAATGCAATAATGACACGGTCTCATTCAGAGGCAAAGTAAAGCTGCACTGACAACTACCTCATTAGCTGTTAAATACTATATTTCTGAATAGAAAACTGTGCTGTCAGACCAGACCAAGTATTGTGGTTTCACAGGCACATTCCCCCACACACAAACACATATGTATACAGACATCTTTTTGCAAATGTATGCTTTCTACGTGCATACTTAATATCTTGTGTAACTGAGTACATTTCAAGCTGTTGCCCTAAGCAGCCAAAATAATATTTTTAGTGAGACTTTCTTCTTATTTTTCTTATTGAATTATATAGATTTTCCTAATGGAAAATCTACTTTTACATTAAACTTAATCTTCAGTGCTGTATTTCTAGCACAAAGTAGAGGACAGTTGTTTTGACACATTAATATTTAATATTTTTAGAATCATATGAAGCATATATTCCACTTGAATACAGTCATGAAATGCCTGTTTCTGCAATCCCATGTCCTTGTGTGGTATTAATTGAAGCATAACCTTTCCACAGTAGGATATATTAACAGAAAAAAAAATATCTGTTCCTGCTGAATTCCTGGCATACTCAGTGATGCAGGTATACCAGCAGAATGAGACACTCAGGATACAGACTTCCATTTAATTTTCAGTTTACTCAAAAAAAGTAATAACTACTTAGCAACAGTGTAGTCAGGATTTTTGGAAATGAACACTAGCATGTACACCGTTTTCCAAAATGTAGTTCCCTTAGGTGTACCTCCCACCTTGGGCAGTGCATGCTTCCCAATAGATTTTCAATACTGACAAAAACAGAGGCTTTACATAGATAATTTTACAAAAGTATACACCGCTGTAACAACTTGTACATGGTGATATAGATAGTCTGCTTGGATACTTCCTAAGTAATTACATCCACAGCCTCATCCCCTCTTCACATATAGAAAAAAAAAAAAAAAAAAAAAATATATATATATATATATATATATATATATCTATATATATATACACACACACAGACATTCCTCTGAATGCATTTACTTCCTACATACATAATACACCAATAATAATAATAACAATAATGTCACATCATTTTCCTTTTTTGTTCCCAACCACCATAAAATTGTGCTTTACCATTTAAATAAAGGATCATTATTGTAATTATGTTAGTAACTTATTACAGGTTTCATATACAAAACATATTCAGACTGTCCACAGTAAACAGTATAATCTTTATTTCGGCAGTCATCCAATCTGTCCTGTCTGCCTGTCGGTCTGTTTCTGACTCATAATTGTTTTTCTAATCTTGATTCCTATAAGGCACATTTTGTTATAATCCCTTAGTCATATTTTTGACTTAATTAAATGCAGTCAGGTTAAAGTTATAATTTATTTACCTAATCTTTGTCTTAACTGACAAATTCTGTAACTCATCAAGCTCCTTTAGATTCACATCTGGCCTAACAGTGTTGATTTTTAACTTTTTAGACTAGAACAACTTATTCTTTAAAAATTTGCCTCGATGTACAGTAGAGTCTTTCAGTCTGTATGCTTTGCCTCTTCTCCCCAAGTACCTCATGGTTCTGTTTTGCAAATTACTAAAGTGCTCACAGCCAAATCAGTAAACTGGTGCTTTTCTACTGCTGGTAACTGACCAGTGAGTAGCAAGAAATGTACCCCCCCCAAAAACAAACACACACACACACACACACACACACACACACACACACACTAAAAAGTAAACGTCATTTCATTATTTCATTGCTGGAATATGGGAGAAAACCGTTACAGCTTTAACATATTTCCATATATATCCATCATTTAGTTACAGATAAAGAAAAACAAGAATCTGTTGAACCAAATCTTTTTTTTCCCACTTGTTTTTTGTTCCCATATATAACACTTTTATGTCAGACAGACTCCTCGGTACCTGCTCAGGCAACCAAAAGCTGAAGAATAAAAACAGCAGCCTGAATGAGTGAAGCTTAATTAGTTGTACTGCTAACACATTAATAATATGATACAATGCAACACTAATTAAACAAAATGTATGTTTAAATGTCTGTAGAGTGCTTGGGATACAATATTACTATTACTTAAATTTCAATTTATTGCACTGTTGTTACTGCTGGATATCAGCCTTGCTTTGATTATGCTGTGAGCTGCACTGTCATCTGAAGTCTAAATGAAAACAGTCTGGTGAGTCATAACCACCTTGGAAGATTCAGTCAGAGAGTTGTACCACTGCATTATTAGGACATATACAGAAGTATCACAGCTTTCTCAATAAACTCAAGACTTCTTCAGGTCTCAGGAATTATGTTGAATTTACTGAAAGCAATTCACTTTTTTGTAACTTAGAACAAGTGTGATGACTGTTACCAGTTCTGCTTTTACCTCAATGAAACTAAACTGGAAGATTTAAGGTGTGTAGTGTCTCAAATATGTCTGTTCTGTCTTCTGGCTGTGACAACAGCTGTAAATGCTTTTATGCCATCTCTGCACAATTGCTCTGACGTTCACAAAACCTTAATGGACACTGGTACTTTGTGTGGTGGTGCTGTTTGACTGTGAATGACTCCCTGGCAAGGGAGGTTATTAATTTCTTCATTTTTCTATTGATGGTGATAAAGCCACATCATTGTAGAGACTACAGTGAATGTAATATGTCTTTTAGGCTGTGCCACCAACGTAAACATGAAGAAGAGGGGGGTATTAGTGTAAACTACTTGTACAACACATTTACTATTTCTGGCCAGCTCTACACAAAGGATGAGAAAGGTAAGACCAGTGTAGGAAAAATACTGTAAATATTTTCTTAGATGATCAAGGGAAAACATAGCAAGGGTCAGGTCAGTAAAGGTAATTAACAACCTGGAACTAAACAGAAATTACTTCTTGGAATTCAGTAGATGACTTAAGTCTGCTTTGATTGTTATTATTACCAGTCACACAGTAAAGTATTACAAGTTAAGACCAGCCTTGCAATTTCATTCATAAACTCATGTCAGTGTAATATGTGGAAACAGTGCTGCTTTGTGAATAAAACTCCTCTATCTCAGAATTACTTCAGAGTTCAGAGGCAGCAAACTTTGTTAGATACTGGAAGGACAACTGTATATATTTATTTAATAAAACTAGCAACATTTTATACAGTCAGGAACAGTTCAGGTATTCAAGGTTATATACTATTACTGGTCTCCATCTCTTTTCACGAAGGTTTGAAGCCCTTCTCACCTGCAATCAGTCACCGTGAATCATGACAGTGATGTTATCACACTAACAAGATGAGATGCTAGAGCCAGTTATGAGGGTGGTGGACAGTCAAATATCAAGGAATAATGAAAGAGCAAAATCAAGAGGACTGCTTGGTAGGATTAGCATCATTTTTAGTTTGTTTGTTTATTTATTTGCAGTTTGTTAACCGGGAAAGTCCATTGGGCCAAAATGTGCCCATTTTCAATGGAAGCCCAGGGAGAAAAGCTCCATATACAATTATTACAAAGCTAATATAAACAAAGTTAAGTACAATACAATTTTCAAAACTACTAAAAACACAGTAATATAGAAGACAGAATAATAACATTTGAGCAAGGTGTTGTAACAAAGCACTGAATGAAATTAAAACATAAATATTTTGGAGTACATAAGTAAAATTTGGAGTGTAGGCACTTATGCACTCAAAGTTTCATGAGGTGAGAAGTAGGAAGAATTAGAGCAAGAGAGTAGAACAGAGAAAGGTGAATAGGCTGAGTTATGAGAAAGGAAAAAAAGGGGGAGGGAGTGAAAATGAAATGAAGGGAGTCACTGGGTTGAGGTTTGAGAAAGAAGAAAAAAAGAAGGGAGAGCAGAAATGATATAGAGGGAGTCAGGTGGGGTGAGAACATGAGCATTCCCAGTGAGAAGAGAGATGGGAATGGAGCATGGTCTTGAAGGTGGAGTAGTTTTGGATGATTGCAATGTGGGGGGAAGTGAATTCCATAAGCGAGCAAGGGAGAAAGACAGGCAAAATTGCTTAGGTGCACTTAAGTATTTACATACTTCAAGAAGGTTCTGGTTACTGGACCTGAGTAGTGTGTCAGGATGATGCAAGATGAGTATGGAGGAGAAGGAAGGGCAGTTAGCAGGTTTGAAAATGAGTTTGTGAGCAGTTGAATGTGAGAGATAGTGGGGGAGTTACAGCCAATTCAAGGAGTGAAGTGCATCACAGTGCTGGGAGGAGGATTTGGTCCCAGTAGCAAACTTAGAGATTTTATTGTAGCCGGATGACAGTTTTGACTTTAGGGAGGGCTGAAGGTTGGTGAGGAGAAGGGCTCCATACAAGAGGGAGGGGATGATGGATACGGTAGTAAATAGAGAGTATATGTTTGGATGAGGGAGTGAGATAATGGCTGTGACAATACAGCATTCCGAGCTTTTGGTGTGTTTTTTAATACTAGTTTGCATATGAATGTCAAACTTTAAATGTTCATCAATGATAGCACCTAGAAGTTTTGTATGGGAGGCTATTTCAATGGGAATATTATTCTGACTATGGAGAATGAATTTTTATCAATACAGGTGTTTTTAGATGGGGTAAAGATCATAATTTTGGTTTTGGATGCATTGAGAGCAAGGTGATTTTTCAGCATCCAAAACTTGGTACAAGAGAAGGCATCTTGTGTTAGTTGCATGAGTTTAGGGAGAGATTGAGCATAGCAAATTATGGTGAAATTGTCCGCAAATTAGACAAGTTTGGTATTAGGAATGCACTGATGAAAATTATTAATGAAGATGTTAAAAAGTAAGGGACCCAGTATTGAGCCTTGCGGAACTCCTGTTGGAGTATGAAGGAAGGAAGAGGTACTATTGTTCCACTTGACGGCTTGCTGTCTATTAGAAAGATAACTGGTAAACCAGTTAATAGAGGAAGAGGAGAGACTGAGAAGAGAGAGTTTGGACAAGAGAAGGTTGTGGGAAACAGTATCAAAGGCCTTTGATAAGTTTATGAGAAGGGTAGATACAATGTTGCCAGAGTCTCAGGCACGGTTGATGATATCAAGGAAGGAGAGAAGGGCAGTGGTAGTACTATGTCCAGGTCTAAATCCATGTTGAGTTGGAGAAAGAAGATGATTGTCTAGGAGGTAGGGAAGGAGTTGCAAGTGTATGCATTTTTCAATGACATTTGAGACAGGGGACAGGATGGCTATAGGACGGAAGTTGGAGATTTCAGTATTGTTGCCTCCTTTGTGGAGGGGAATGATGAACGCTTTCTTTCAGAGGAGGGGTACATAGGATTCTTGGATTGAACGGTTGATAAGAATGGTAATGAGAAGGGCTATGCCATTGGCAGCTAGCTGGAGAAAGTTAGATGGAAGGTTGTCTGGGACATGAGAGCATGGTTTTAGTTTTAGTAGAAGTTTTTTATGGTGTACAGAGAGACAGGTTGTATGGTGAAGGGGGGAGATGAGTAGTGTTGATGTTAGTGGGCCTAGAGTTGACGGTGTGGGATAAGGGTGGAGTAGAAGTGTTATTGGGGAATGATGTGGTGAGCTTGGCTATTGAATCAATAAAGAAAGTGTTGAATTGGGTAGCTAAGATATGATCTGGAGAGTTAGGGTCAGGGCAGGGATCGTCTTTTTTGCCAGGAGACAGGAGAGCAGATATACTGTTCCAAAATTTTTTTGGAGCTGGATCTATAATTGTTTTGAAGCATGGAGTAGCAGGACTTTCAGTCTAAAGCAATTTGTTTTTTCACTTTATTACAGAGTTGGTTATACTCAGTAAGGGTGTTAGGTGTTTTAGATTTATGGTAATGCTTCCAAGACTTATCTCAGAGATGCATGAGTGTAATGGTTGCTTTAGCTAGCCAAGGGGTGGATTTGGTTTTGATTCTTTTAGTTCTGGGGGAGTGAAGTTATGTAGTAGGTTATTGAATGTAGTATTGAAGTATGTAACAGCATCATCAAGAGGGAGGGTTTTTACAGGGTTCCAGTTCATATGTTTTAGTGAGTCAGAGAAAGATAGAGGGATGAAGTTTTTTAAGGTACGAGTTGTGATGCAGTTGTGATGAAGATGGAGGGAGGATGGTGAGTGACAAGCAAAGGCACGGAGATGATCGGTGAGGGAGTTGGGTAGGGGGCCGTTGTCAGAAATAGAGTTGGGGGTGAGAAACTATTATCTAGTTCAGAATACTACCAGAGTTATCTTTATTAAATCTAGTAGGAGAGGTAATTATTTGGGTGTAGTTGTATAGGTTTATATTCTGAGGTGATGTAGGCGATTGAATAGAAGTCCAGTTTATACTTACATCACCTAGGAGTATCGTTTCATTGCTTATGCAGGATGAGAATCAAGAGAGGACATCTTTAAAAATTGGGATGTTATTTCCTGGTGCAATATAAAGAGCAGTTATACATATGTTTTTATGGTTATTAATTTTCAGGAGGGCCAGGGTTAGTTCAGCTGTTGTGAATTGGGGTATAGGCTTGGTAAAGGTTATCACTGTTAGGGAGGAGGAGAAAAGTATGGCTACTCCACCACCTTTCTTTAGAGTTCTGTCATTTCTTATGATCTTGTAGCTGGGAGGGGTAATTTCAGAATCTTTTATGTGGAGTTTTAGCCATGTTTTGGTGATAGAGAGAATGTCAGGGTGGTAATGGGATAGCCAGGCATGAGGGGTAGGAAGTTTGTTGCATAAACTTTGGGCGTTAATAGTAGCAAAAAGGAGAGATTTATGGTGAGAGGGTGAAGAAGACAAGTTTGGGTTAGAAGCATGGTTGTCTAAGGGTGCAGGATTGCGATGCATGTCACCAGAGAAGAGGATAGAAATTAGTTGGAGTAGGAGGGAGGCAAGGTCTTTAGATTCTTTGGAGTTGGAGTTGAGAGCAGGATAGCTGGAGAGGTATGGATTGTGAGGGATTGGGACTGTACTGCATTTTGTTTACTGGGGTAGAATTTTGGAATGAGGGGGCTACATCTGACATACCCTTTTGTGGTTTTTATAGTCTGTGTAATCTAACCCCAAATCAAGCTTCTAATAGGGTTAAGGTTAATATGGATTGGGCCACTTCTTGCTCACCCATCATTAGTTGCTATAGGCTCTTGATAGGTGTTTGTGTCTAAAATGTCTGTCCTTTGCAACTATTAAAATATGTTTTCTTCTCTATAATAAAACTCTGTATTATAAGCAGTCATTTTATCATATACAAACACAAAACAACATCTGAAAGCCATAATATTTGTTTGAGATACTCAGACAAAATATGTACTCAGTTGAGTACATGGTCTATATCTGGCTACAGCTTTGAACTTAATTCCTAGTTAATTCTTTGTCAAGATTTTTAGTGGAATGAGTTGACAATAAAAAGTGCAGTGGCTCTAATGGGGGTGCTTCCCCTTTAAATCCCATACCTAAGTAAGATATTAATTAGACCCTTTGCTATTAAAAAAACTTGAAAAAAATACAATTGTGTGAGTTCCCTCAACATAAGAGTATATGTCCATTAAAGTCATTGCTGCAGGAATTCCTAGAATGACTGCAGTATGTCCCCAAAGGTGATCAGACTAAGCTAGGGATCTTACACTCAAATGATCAGAAAGGCCATATGAGGAGTAGTACATTCAGCTGAGAGCTGGGTGCCAGGCATAAGTTCATTGCAGCAGTGCTTGAAACTGAAAACTGTGACTGAAAAATAGAGCTGTAGAATATATGTGCCTAAGATCAAGATTTTGTTGTCTTGGAGAATGCTCTTTTTATTTATTTATTTATTTATTTATCTAGTTTGTTTACCAGCGTAGTACACTGATCACAATAGACATTTGCAAGCACAACCCAGGTGAATAAATGCACAAAAATAAATAAACAGAACAAATTCACAAACATGCCCTGGGATTCATAAAAGTTACCACTAAGTTTAAACTTCCTGTATTGACGAACATCCTTGCCACATTACTTGTGCTGTCTAGTCACTCAGAAGGGCTATACTACGTCTACACTTAGTGTAGACTTAATGTTAACATTTATGAATCCCAGCCATGGAGTAATCACAGAATCCCAGACAGCTGAAACAATATGTAAATGTTATTACACTGATAATGACTATAGTTGTAAAAAGTTGAGTACCTTTATGCCGCAGCTTTGCCCAGCAGTGCTTGCCTTTTTGAATATAGTTGAGAAGGAGTTAAGATCCCTGTATGCAAAAAGAAACAGAAAGAAAATCTTTAATTTGTCTTACGAAGAATATAAAGCCCTTAAATATTTGAAAGGGAATAATAGTATAATTATTAAGCAAGCGGATAAGGGCGGAGCAACAGTAATAATGAACAAGGCACAATATATGGATAAATTCAGTAACTTTCTGGCAGATCCATCAACATTCAAACAAATAACTTTTAATGAGATAAAAAATTGTATTTCACAAGTTAATATGGTTATTTATGATATGCAATTAAACCAGGATATGTCTATAGATTTATTTAATTATTTCACAGTATCTTGTCCCAAGACACCTCAAATATATGGGATTCCTAAGATTCATAAATCTTTAGAAGATCCGCCTTTGAGGCCTATAGTCTCAGGCAAAGGATGGATAACGGAGCTCATATCTAAATACCTGCAGAAAAAACTTGCTAGATATTTGCCAAGGTGTACTAGTATTATAAAGGATACTACACACTTTTTGGAAGAGCTTTTTAAGTGGTATGAGCAAGAAACTAATCAGAATTTCCTGTTCGTAACATTGGACATAACTTCACTATTTACAGTCATTCCGATTGATTATGGCTTGGAAGCGATAAGAAGCTTTCTTTGTACTGAAACAGATTTACAATCAGGTGAAATAGAGAATATTTGCAGCTCCTTGAAATGTTTTTGACCAAAAATGTGTTTATTTTTGATAGTATAACTTATTTGCAAGTCACTGGTGTAGCCATGGGCACAACAGTGGCGAACACCTATGCAAATTTAGTGCTATACCAATGGGAGAAGCGATATGTATTAAGTAATTTTAATGAGCTTAACAGTAACATAAAGTCTTATTGTAGATTTGTGGATGACTGTTTTTTCATTTGGAATGGCACCAATATAGATTTGGAGAGTTATGTTACATATTTGAATGCAACCACAAGTTTTTTGAAGTTTAAAATAGTTTCTTCACCTGATAATATAGTGTTATGATCTATAGGAAAGAGGTGCATGCGAATAGGTATTTAAAAAGAAACAGTATGCATGCCCCGCACACGTTTAAAGGAATCCTTAAGTCACAATTAATAAGAGTAAGCAAATTGAATACTGAGGATAACAACTTTATAGATCAAGCTAATGTGATGAAGAAATAATTTATCAAAAATGGTTACCCTATACATAGCATAAATATCATATATAATGAGGTTCTTTTAGGTAGGAAAGATAAATATAAACCCACTTTTGGTCAGAAGTTTCTAACAACAGTACAAGAGGTGGGTGTGAATAAAAGTATAGTAAGATATGTGGCCACATTTAATGGAAATACAAAAGAAGTGTGTGATATTATAGAAAACAATTGGATAATCCTATTAGCAATGCCAGAAGTAAAAGATTTAATAGATTTAAAGCCAAAATTTGCTTATAGAAATCTGGAGACACTTAAACAAATGTTGTGTTATAAAGATTTTAAGAATAAGGAAGTAATATCTCAGCGTAGAATGGGAACATACAAATGTTACAACTGTACTTGTTGCACAGATATTTTTGACTCAAATGAGAACTTTCAGCATCCTGTTACTAAGGAAAGATTTACTTTTAATTGCTCAGTAAATTGTAATACAACAAAATTAGTGTATTTAGCAACATGTACATTATGTACGGCGTTCTATATAGGAAAAACGATGAGAAAATTGAAGGATCGTATAATTGAACACAAGTCAGAAATAAAAAGGAAAGTATTAACTAATGGTTTATACAAACACATTTCAGATTTTCATACACACACATTTAAATTCAGGGGTATAAATGTATTAAATATGGATTCAAGAGGGGGTGATATAAATAATGTGCTTGAATTGAGAGAATACGAATGGATTGTTAGACTGCAGGCAGATTCACCACCAGGCTTGAATAATACCATTAGTTTGAAGCCAGTATTGGTAAAAAAACAGAGAGAAAATATTTGATGAACATTATAAATCTGCTCTATGTAATTATAAATCTGCTCTATGTATCTATGTACTTAGTTACAGTTTGCTTTTTGTTATTTTAAGTATTTATGCATATAATATAACATTATTTCAATTATTTATGCATATAACACAATATAAGTTTATATATGGGCATAATATATTCACTCTCTGTATTTATTTTCTGGATGTTTTATAGCATGTGTATATAGCATATGATGAGGCTAGTTTATGAATTGATTTAGATGGTAAATTATAAATAGAACTTGTTTGGCTGGCTAGAACATGTGATTTTAATTGGACCTCTATTTAAAGTATGGAGAATTCATTGATTTTATGTACTGATGAAGGGTGGATAACCCGAAAGCTTTACTCATTAAATTTTTAGCGTTTTTAGTGATTTGTGTGTGTTTCTAAATGGTAATGGATGATCCCATGTGATGTAGACTTCATCATTTTCTATGATGCTTTGTGGGTCATGTTTCCAGTGTTTTTCAGCCACTTCAATACCATAATGATTGCACAGTCCCCAATGCAACAGTCTTGCGACAGTATTATGCCTTTCAGTATACAGTCCTTCTGCCATTAGTATATCTCAACCAGCAATGAGGTGTGCAACTGTTCCCAATACTGTTTTACAAAACCTACATTTGTCTGTTTCTCCCACATGTTCAATGGACTTTGTAAACCAATGTGTACATAGCACACTATCTTGTGCCACCAATATTAACTTTTCATCTCTTGGTTTGAATTTGCCTCTCCTTAACCATTCCTGCATTTGTTCCTGATCAACATGAGGTTCTTCCAGAAGATTTCTATATGTCCAACTATAGTTATACATTTTTCATATTTCTTGCCTTCTCATCTGGTCCTTCACCTTATATTCTTTCTTTTATTTCTTGGCACATTCAGTTGCTGCCTGATTTTTATCAACTTATGGTTTCATTTCCATTCCTGCTTGATGCCAATATGTTTCTGCTAGCCTAAGCAGGGAAGTTATCTTAGATTTATTCTCCTCATGTTTCAAAACTTTCACTACATTTGGGTCTTGTGAGGTCAGCAGATATGTGTGGAGTCCCACGATTGCAGATCTATACATGTAATCAGTTTCAAGGAGGGCCATCCCTCCTTCAGAACGGGGAATATATAATCTTGGTATGCAATGATTTTTATAAATCATTTGATGAGCATGAAGCATCCTTTTTATTTTACTATCTAATCTATCCAACATGTTTTGGGGCTAGTCAATCACTCCAAAAATGTAAGTGAGGACAGGAAGAGCAAACTGGTTTATAGCTTGGATTTTTTTCCTAGATGTCAATGCTGTTTTCAGGATTAATTTAAGTTTTCTAAAGTATTCCTTACTAAGTGCTATTCACATTTGTTCATGTTTTATTGTTGATCCTTCATCAATTCCCAAATATTTATACACTTCCTCTTGATCAAGTTCTTTTATATCACATTCTTGTCCCAAACTGATGTTTTCCTGGTGCTGTAGTTTTCCTGCTTTAAAGGTTGGTTTTGCACATTTATCAAGACCAAATGACATTCTTATATCATCTGAAAAAGTTTTGATAACCTGCAGTTCTGCTTTCAGTTCCTCATCTGATGAGCTATACAGTTTTAAATCATCGACAAAGAGAAGATGAGAAGTCTTTACACTTTGTTGTTTTCTAGGAGCCAATTTAGAGCTATGTCCTAAGCTGTTAAGTAGACAGCTTAATGGGTTAAAGGCAATGCAGAATAGCAGTGATGACAGAGAGTCACCCTGGAATATCCCCCTTTGAATTTTTATCCCTGGAATAATTTTATTTATTTATTTATTTAAATTTGTTGACCGGGAGTGTCCGACTGGACGTGGGTCCATTTTCAGCGGAGGCCCGGGGAGAAAAGCTCCACAGTAAAATAAACAGACAGTAGTTACATTGGATTACATAGCGATTAACAATTTAACATAGAAATTACTTACAACATATTTACAGATGAAGAACATAGTACATCAGTAGACAACTAGAATCTTTATCTGTGAAGTACATAACAGGCATCAACAAATGTAACAATGAGAAGTTCCTGCTGTATAATAAGTACTAGGCTTATGAGCATCTGAGCTTGCTATCATCAAGGTAGTTAGTGGAGGTGAAAGAAAGGTAGTAGTTGGATGGGGTGGATGATATTAGAGTGGGAGTTGCAAGGGCATAGCCAGCATGTTTTAGGTGCGCTTTTAATAAAGTTTTGAAGTTGGTGCATGATGGTACGGAGGTAATTGTGGGTGGGAGTGAGTTCCATAATTTGGCTATGGCGCAAGAGAATAGTGCTTCACCAGCAGAGTTATTGGCTTTAGTGATCTGCAAGTGATTTTGTTGCTGGATCTTAGTGGTCTGGTGGTGCGATAGGGTTGGAGTAGATTCTGGAGGGATGGGACATTTAGTGGATGGTTTACTAGTTTGTGGGTGAGTGAGAGTTGATACCACTGAAGGAGGTGAGGGAGTTCAAGCCAGCCCAGTTCAGCAAGTGAGAGACAGTGGTGACTACGGTAAGATGCCCCTGTGGCAATTTGGCATTTTGTTGTAGCAGGTCTCTAGCTTGTTTAGATCACATTGCCTTAGGTTGGTATATACTGGAGAGGCATAAAGTAGGGCGGAGATAAGGTGGGAATTTGCTATTGAAATCTTTGCTGCTTTGGTGAGAAATTGTTTATTTCTGTATAATGCTCCTAGTTTTTTGTGGACTTTTTTTATGGTCATGGATATGTGAATGTCAAATTTTAGTGTATTGTCTATTTCCACTCCTAGCAATTTGGTGTGTTCAGTTGGGTATATAGTGGTGTTGTCTTTTGCTGTGATGTTAAAGTGAGAGTTGTTTTGAGTATGTTTGGTGGGTTGGAAGATGAGTAGTTTAGTTTTGTTTGGGTTGAGTATTAATTGGGCATCGGATAACCATGTTTCAACAGAGGAAAAGGCTTCCTGTGTGACTTTTTGCAGTTTGGGTAAGGACTGGGCTGAGCAGATGATGGTTGAGTCATCTGCGTATTGGATGAGTGTGCCATGTTTGGTGGCAGAGGCTAGATTATTGGTGTAAACAGAGAAAAGTAGGGGTTCAAGGATGGATCCTTGGGGAACCCCTATGGAGACAGGTAGTTGGGGAGATATGTCATTCTGCCATACAACGGATTGTTGGCGGTCAGACAGGTAACTCTGAAACCAGTTGGTGACTGATTGTGAGAAGGATAGGTTATTGTATATAATAATTTGTCCTTTATCGTGGCTTAATTGCAAAATGGTCTGCCAGTGTTTCATGGTCAATGTAATGTAATCAATCAGTGTAGGATGTATCTTATATATTTTTAAGCATTTTTTTATCCATGAATGTGGGATACTATCAAATGCTTTTTTGTAGTCAATTCATGCCATACTTAGATTCTTCCCCTTTTTACAGTTTTCCACTATGACTTTATTTAACAACAACTGATCCTTTGTTCCATATGACTTTCGTTTATTGCCCTTTTGTTCTATTGCCATAATTGAGTTTTCTTCTAAATGACTATAAACTCTGTCAGCATCAATGCTAGTGTATAGTTTATACATCGTCAGAAGGCAAGTTATTGGTCTATAATATTTAGGGTCTTAAGTAGGAGCATTGTTTTTCCTGTTGTTAGCCAGGCTGGTATTTGTTCAGGGTGCATATATAAATAGTTCTTACTCATGGTTAAATCTTCATGCAAAGATGTTAATACTTTTAACCAGAAGTTAGGTACTGCATCTGGGCCTGGGGTTTCCCAATTAGAGCTTTCCTTAACTTTGTTTCAATCTCTCTGGCTGTTACTTCATTCCATTTCATATCCTGTACCTTTAGACTTCTTTTTCTTTCTTTTACTTCTTCTATCCATTTAGCATCTTTATTATGTTCCACAGGATCTTCATAGATACTTCTCCAAAATATATCTATTTCTTCTTTTTTTTGTGGTCTTTCAATTAATTTTACTTTGTTTCCCAATTCTCTATAAAACTTTTTTGGGTCGTCAATAAATTGCTTATTTTCTACTTTTCCTTTTTATTTATCTGCATATATTCTAAGTGTTTCCGCCAGTGTAAAATTTTTACTTTGTTATTTGCGATAGTGCATGATAGATCTGTTCTAACACTGTGCATGGCTTTTATCACATCTATCTTTCTAAGTATTTTAGTTGATCTGATTCCTCTTCTATACTCTTCTAACAGTGACACTTCTTGTCTTAGTTGCTTTATAGTTTTCTCTATTCGATACTTCCATGACGGTATTCAATTTCTCCCCTTCCTCTTTCTAACTACCCTGTCGTCTTGTGGTAGAACTTTATCAGTTATACATTTAGCTGTACAGTAATATATCCTGTTTACATGGATCTCTGTGGACAGTCCTAATTACTGTTTTCATTTGTTTTATTGACCTTCTGCAGTTGATTTCTTTCATTGATCTTAATGTGTCTGTCTCTATTAAGTCAAGCAACTCTTCTCTTAGCTCATTTTCTTCTAAACTTGAGGGCACAATTTTTGTTTTCCATTTCCTGCAGGCATTCTATAGAAAGTTCTATTTCATCTTCCTGTGGTACATTCTCTTTGATTTCATCCTGTGCCATCTGTTGCTCTGTTTTATGGGAACTCACTGACCTAGCACTACTCAACATTAACTGCGTCAGAGTTTCCTATTCCTTCCCTTGTTGTCCAGTTTCAAGTGAACATTTATACTGATTTCCAGTGGGAGGCTCCAAAATATGTTCATATGGCACCTGACCAATTGCTTCCCATTCCACTGGTTTCCCCTTAATTTGGAGGTCCATTGCTCTATCCTGTTGTGGTGCTTTCTTTATTAGATTTTCTATACTGAATCCTTCATTTTGGAGGTACTTCATAACCTCAGTTTCTATTTCCCCACACGATCTGAACAACTTAATAATACCACAAGAACACTTCTGGTATGTGAGTGGTAACAAATTATGCCACGGCTCGAATCCAGGAACTATTAACACAATTTTATTTGCAAAAACAAATATAAAAGTACGTTAAGCGCTTTCATCTGTCTCCAGACTTCCTCAGAACGTACATTTGAATGTTACAGCCAGTTTAAATAGTTTTCATCAATTGCTTTTTGGCGCCAAAAATCACTCATTGCAGTACTAATTGAATGCTGACATGAGTATACCTTGTTATTTCGTAATTCATAACGTATTACAAAATCCATAAATGTAAATGTAAATATACATATATAATTAAATATACATATATGTATTTACTAAATTATAAAACAATATTGGCTAATTGACATTAAATTCTCTATACATATAATGCTAAAATATATTCCTAAAATATTTTATGCAAAGCTGTTGCCCTATTGATCAATACTGAGATAGTGGAGTGGTTGTCCATAATTGAACATAACTCAATGACATTAATACAAATTAATACATGAACAAAATGTATAAATATATAAATACTATATACAATTAGAATACAATATTAATAATAAATAATTCCATAATTTCAATTGGTTAAAAATTTCAATTGGTTAAAAACTTCCATAGTTCTAAATGGTTGACAACTACTGTTTGAAAAATACTTAAAAAGTATTGTGAGAATAAATAGTTTGGAAATGGTATTTCCGACACCCACAGACCTGGAACTCGAGTTGAGCTGGACTCCTGGTGAATGCTGACAAACGTGTCAGTAACAAGAATGAAGAATATTTCTCGCTAGTTTAAACAGGTGTTTATTCACAAACACTGCAGTCCATATCCACATACAGCAATAAAACAAGACACAAGAATGCATAAAGAATAGAAGCAATGCAATCGGTTAAGCGCTTTCATCTGCCCTTAGCAGATTTCATCAGAACAATGAGTATTTCAGCATCCCTTCCTTAAATACCAAACGTTTTGGCGCCAAACCTTAATAGATATTGCATAATTGTTCAATTAGTATAATTACAATGTTACAATGTTGCTAACTAAATGTATAAATTTACTAGCATTTATGTTAAATAAATACAATTGGTCCCTATCCAATATCTGTATATGTTGTAAATATCTATTATATAAAAACATGCTTAAAAAATCACACTTGAAAAATTTACACTTAAAAAATGGCAAATTTCATATACAATACACATCCCACAATGAAAAACTCACAAAATGAGAAAACTCAATATAAAAGCTACAAGTAATTAAAAACATGACTATTTGTTTAAAAAATGTCAAGATATATTAAACTAAATATATTGAACTATCCAAGCAAATCTAGCTGACACATAGCAAAATGTATTGAGTATCAATGCTTGAAATTGTCACCACTCTATAAGTGAGTTGTTCATGTTTCCTAAAACCTCTCCATATAATGGACTAACTAACTAAAAGTGTAGTCTCACTAGGAATGTAACACTATTGCCATATTACATATTAAAGCAACAGGTTGTTACAGTCTATATACAGTCTTTTAGAGCCGGGAAGCCTAATGTTACACCTATTATGGGCATCCCAATATTAAAAATGGTTTGATGCTAATATATTCATTAATACCTGGATAGGTGGTTGCATCCAACATAATTTGCCATTTACTTTCCAATGCTCCTAATTTTGCCTTCCAATTTCCATTCCCCACACTGTTGTCCACCTGATCTAGTATAGCAAATTTAAATCCATGGTCATTTCCCTTGGTCATAATGTGTTTGCTTAAAGCATTTTTCTCATCTCCTTTTTTAATTTTGTACGTGTGTTCATAAATCCTGGTTTTAAGCTTTCTTTCTGTTTTACCAACATAGTATGCATTGCATACTATGCATGTCATAAGTAAACAATCCCACTACTATTACAATTTCCTGATTTAAACTTGCATATACTATAGGTAGTATTGATCAACTTTATCCTGTTCTCTTCATTAATGTACTGGCATTGTTTGCAGGTACCACACTTTCTTGTACCCTTATTTCTTCCGTATTTCACCTTGGTTTTCTTGTTGTTTCTTTCAATCATTCTTTTTATATTACAACCAGATTTGTAAATAATATTTGGGGTATCACCTATAATATCCTTAGCTTCACCTTCAAGGTTAAATACATACCAATGTCTATTTAATATTTCTTTGATGATGTTCGTGAATGGATTATACATAATGACACATACACGTCTATTGAATGTATTAGTGACTTGTTTTCCAATATCTTGTTGACCTAATAATGGTCTATATTTCTTTCCCCATTGAGATTTTACATAATTTAATACATCTGTCAACATTGCTTTAGGATATCCTCTGTCTAGAAATAACTGTTCTATAATATTGAGTTCATTGGGCATAATTTCTCTTGTAGATGACATCCTTGCTGCTCTCACACATTGGCCCTTTACTATGTTTTTAAACATGTGAGGGGGATGACAGCTTCCAAAATATATATAGTCGTTCGAAAACGTGGGCTTCCTATATAGTTTTGAAGTATATCCTTGACCATCAGAACTGATGTAAATATCTAAATATGCAATTCCATATTTATCTATAGAATGAGTGAATTTTAAAAATTCAGTTGTATTATTAATGTAGTTGATGAAATTCTGGATGTTCTCTGTTTCACCCTTCCATACAATTAGTATGTCATCTAAAAACCGAGTGTACAACAGCATGTTATTGTAATATTCACTGGTAAATATATACTGGTTCTCCCATTCCAGCATAACTAAATTAGCAAATATGGGCGCACAAGATGCCCATCGCTACTCCCTTTGTTTGCCTAAAAGTTTCACCCTGGAACTCGATGTAATTATGATCAAGTATGAGTTCCATCATACACGTGATTAGTTGTATCTTATCCCAAGTATACCCAGAATATTTCACCAAGCTGTTGCTGAAGTATTCAAGTCCTGAATCCTTGGGTATACAGGAAAATAAATCCTTGACGTCCACTGTTATGAATGTTAAGCCCTCTTTCCAAACATCTTGGTTCAGTTTTTTTAATAAGTCCCAAGAATCTTTAATAAGGTGTGGGACTTTTTCATATATATGTTTCGTCCAGTGGTCCACTGTAACACCAAGGTTAAAAGTTTTGACTTGGACCCAGATATAATGGGTCTTAATGGTGGATTCTGGATGTTTTTGTGGATCTTGGGAATACCAATTATATGAGCCAGTACGGGATATTCATTCCTTAAAAAATTGTATAATTCCTCAGTAATCCTGTTGTCCAACAAGAACTCTTCTATGACTAAGTCTATCCTTCTATGTCCGATGTTAATCTGGTTCCTTGAAATAGCTTCATAATTACCAGAATCAAACAAAATTTCATGGATTCGTTGTTGATATTCATTGGTATATGTCACTATAATCCCCCCACCCTTATCGGGTTTCATGATTCTAATATCACTGTTGGACATAATGTCATTTAACATTTTCCTTTCATTGATAGTAAGATCAGCTCCCTTTCTAATGTTATTGAAAGCGGCATAAATGTCTCTGCAAACAACTTGCTCATAGAGGGACACCTGTGTATTGTTGGGGGGTATATATGTGCTTTTCTTAACTAGTTTGTTATCAAAGTCCAAAGATAATTTGTCACTATCTTTAAACTGGAAGGCCAAGTTTAGTCTTCGACAGTACATTTTTACCTCTTTGATAGTATCAAATAGGTCGAAACGTCCCGTAGGTATATACTTCATTCCCTTACTGAACAAAGTGAACAGCTCTTCTTTAATTTCAAAATTAGTATAGTTGTATACCATATAACCTTTGAAATTATAGATCTTAGGGTTACTTAAAGTTTCATTATTCACCAAGTAATTATCAGCTGTCCACTCGTTCTCAGTATTAACTGCATTGTCCACTAGAGGACTGTTGTTAACTATATTGGTGTCTATTGGTATCTCTTCTGATGTTTCTTTGGTGCTGGGAAGAAGCGACCCCCTTGAAAATTTACATCACCATCCTGTCTACTGTAAACTCTTTTCCTTTCGCTATGCTCTGGAAACGTGGCATTGTCCTTATCTCTCCTTGGTAGTGGCCAGATGTAAACCCTACCAAAGCTGTACAATTCTGTATCTCTCTCTAACTTGTGTATTTTCCTTTTGTATATCGTCCTCATCTTGAAACTAGCTGTCTCAAACTGTTTAAAATATAAATCTTGCCAATTCTCAAATTCTTTGTCATCCATAATTTCATTATTTAGCTCTTCTATTTCGTTGTACAATATAGCCACTTTCTCATCATTGTACTTCATAACCATTTTAATATACATACTTCCAAATAAATCAAACAGTTTGTTAAAATCTTGCTTAATAGTGTTAGTGTATTCAAACCCTAAGGGTAGCTTGAAAAAACGCAGTCCTTTAGGTACAATATTTAAGTTAATACATTTTTCAAGGTATACATTATCCAGTTTGACACTCTTAAACTGTATTAATTTCTTCCCCAAAAGGTAGATTTTACTCCTAATATTTGATGTTTGCTTAAATGTGTTATATTCATTTCTGTAATTACATACTCCCCCATCAAGTTCTAGCACACATTCATCATTTAAAAAATCTTGCATATATAGATCATTGTTTTCTCTATTTGTAAAAGGCACATTTTTATCTAGGTTTCCTTTGGATACAGTACATTTGTTAGAACTAGCTACAAAGTCTTTAAACACAGTACCTGCATTTTTGTTACTGGCACTTTTCTTGGTTACATTAGAATAAGTCTTTTTTGTTTCACGCGTCTTTTGGTACAGCCCCAAGTCTCTCCGTTTCCTCTTTTTGGTGAAACAAACTAAAGTCGAATGTGAATTCGGCTTCTGAAATGATGTTATCTCCCAAATCCCTCATGTCGATTCCTGAAGCCGTTTTTGCTGTTTTTTGTATATTTGCAGAAACCTGCGGTTGTCCATTTGGAATGTCCCCCATACTATTTAATTCAATCCGTTCAGCTAAGTAGGGAGGAGTACTCGAGGCATTCCTCACTCGCTGGGGAGAGCTGGTATTGATATCAGTTTGTATAGATGCAGTTAACTTCCCTACTAATTCCAAAAGTTTCGATACATCCGCTTTTAACGTGGTGACTTCCTCTCTGAGTGCTGTGAACTCCGCTCCACCCAATAAAGTCTCCGGAGGTGCAGGGTCGGACATGATACAACTGAGAACTAATGAAAAAGGCACTACAGCAACAAAATGGTATTTCCGACACCCACAGACCTGGAACTCGAGTTGAGCTGGACTCCTGGTGAATGCTGACAAACGTGTCAGTAACAAGAATGAAGAATATTTCTCGCTAGTTTAAACAGGTGTTTATTTACAAACACTGCAGTCCATATCCACATACAGCAATAAAACAAGACACAAGAATGCATAAAGAATAGAAGCAATGCAATCGGTTAAGCGCTTTCATCTGCCCTTAGCAGATTTCATCAGAACAATGAGTATTTCATGAGCCAAACCTTAATAGATATTGCATAATTGTTCAATTAGTATAATTACAATGTTACAATGTTGCTAACTAAATGTATAAATTTACTAGCATTTATATTAAATAAATACAATTGGTCCCTATCCAATATCTGTATATGTTGTAAATATCTGTATATGTTGTTTATGCAATATCTATTAAGGTTTGGCGCCAAAACGTTTGGTATTTAAGGAAGGGATGCTGAAATACTCATTGTTCTGATGAAATCTGCTAAGGGCAGATGAAAGCGCTTAACCGATTGCATTGCTTCTATTCTTTATGCATTCTTGTGTCTTGTTTTATTGCTGTATGTGGATATGGACTGCAGTGTTTGTGAATAAACACCTGTTTAAACTAGCGAGAAATATTCTTCATTCTTGTTACTGACACGTTTGTCAGCATTCACCAGGAGTCCAGCTCAACTCGAGTTCCAGGTCTGTGGGTGTCGGAAATACCATTTTGTTGCTGTGTGCCTTTTCTTTAGTTCTCAGTTGTATCATGTCCGACCCTGCACCTCCGGAGACTTTATTGGGTGGAGCGGAGTTCACAGCACTCAGAGAGGAAGTCACCACGTTAAAAGCGGATGTATCGAAACTTTGGAATTAGTAGGAAGTTAACTGCATCTATACAAACTGATATCAATACCAGCTCTCCCCAGCGAGTGAGGAATGCCTCGAGTACTCCTACTTAGCTGAACGGATTGAATTAAATAGTATGGGGACATTCCAAATGGACAACCGCAGGTTTCTGCAAATATACAAAACAGCAAAACGGCTTCAGGAATCGACATGAGGGATTTGGGAGATAACATCATTTCAGTCAATTCACATTCGACTTTAGTTTGTTTCACCAAAAAGAGGAAACGGAGAGACTTGGGGCTGTACCAAAAAGACGTGAAACAAAAAAGACTTATTCTAATGTAACCAAGAAAAGTGCCAGTAATAAAAATGCAGGTACTGTGTTTAAAGACTTTGTAGCTAGTTCTAACAAATGTACTGTATCAAAAGGAAACCTAGATAAAAATGTGCCTTTTACAAATAGAGAAAAAAATGATCTATATATGCAAGATTTTTTAAATGATGAATGTGTGCTAGAACTTGATGGGGGAGTATGTAATTACAGAAATGAATATAACACATTTAAGCAAACATCAAATATTAGGAGTAAAATCTACCTTTTGGGGAAGAAATTAATACAGTTTAAGAGTGTCAAACTGGATAATGTATACCTTGAAAAATGTATTAACTTAAATATTGTACCTAAAGGACTGCGTTTTTTCAAGCTACCCTTAGGGTTTGAATACACTAACACTATTAAGCAAGATTTTAACAAACTGTTTGATTTATTTGGAAGTATGTATATTAAAATGGTTATGAAGTACAATGATGAGAAAGTGGCTATATTGTACAACGAAATAGAAGAGCTAAATAATGAAATTATGGATGACAAAGAATTTGAGAATTGGCAAGATTTATATTTTAAACAGTTTGAGACAGCTAGTTTCAAGATGAGGACGATATACAAAAGGAAAATACACAAGTTAGAGAGAGATACAGAATTGTACAGCTTTGGTAGGGTTTACATCTGGCCACTACCAAGGAGAGATAAGGACAATGCCACGTTTCCAGAGCATAGCGAAAGGAAAAGAGTTTACAGTAGACTGGATGGTGATGTAAATTTTCAAGGGGGTCGCTTCTTCCCAGCACCAAAGAAACATCAGAAGAGATACCAATAGACACCAATATAGTTAACAACAGTCCTCTAGTGGACAATGCAGTTAATACTGAGAACGAGTGGACAGCTGATAATTACTTGGTGAATAATGAAACTTTAGTAACCCTAAGATCTATAATTTCAAAGGTTATATGGTATACAACTATACTAATTTTGAAATTAAAGAAGAGCTGTTCACTTTGTTCAGTAAGGGAATGAAGTATATACCTACGGGACGCTTCGACCTATTTGATACTATCAAAGAGGTAAAAATGTACTGTCGAAGACTAAACTTGGCCTTCCAGTTTAAAGATAGTGACAAATTATCTTTGGACTTTGATAACAAACTAGTTAAGAAAAGCACATATATACCCCCCAACAATACACAGGTGTCCCTCTATGAGCAAGTTGTTTGCAGAGACATTTATGCCGCTTTCAATAACATTAGAAAGGGAGCTGAATCCTATAGCTACTTCAAGGATAATCTTACTATCAATGAAAGGAAAATGTTAAATGACATTATGTCCAACAGTGATATTAGAATCATGAAACCCGATAAGGGTGGGGGGATTATAGTGACATATACCAATGAATATCAACAACGAATCCATGAAATTTTGTTTGATTCTGGTAATTATGAAGCTATTTCAAGGAACCAGATTAACATCGGACATAGAAGGATAGACTTAGTCATAGAAGAGTTCTTGTTGGACAACAGGATTACTGAGGAATTATACAACTTTTAAGGAATGAATATCCCGTACTGGCTCATATAATTGGTATTCCCAAGATCCACAAAAACATCCAGAATCCACCATTAAGACCCATTATATCTGGGTCCAAGTCGAAAACTTTTAACCTTGGTGTTACAGTGGACCACTGGACGAAACATATATATGAAAAAGTCCCACACCTTATTAAAGATTCTTGGGACTTATTAAAAAAACTGAACCAAGATGTTTGGAAAGAGGGCTTAACATTCATAACAGTGGACGTCAAGGATTTATTTTCCTGTATACCCAAGGATTCAGGACTTGAATACTTCAGCAACAGCTTGGTGAAATATTCTGGGTATACTTGGGATAAGATACAACTAATCACGTGTATGATGGAACTCATACTTGATCATAATTACATCGAGTTCCAGGGTGAAACGTTTAGGCAAACAAAGGGAGTAGCGATGGCATCTTGTGCGCCCATATTTGCTAATTTAGTTATGCTGGAATGGGAGAACCAGTATATATTTACCAGTGAATATTACAATAACATGCTGTTGTACAATCGGTTTTTAGATGACATACTAATTGTATGGAAGGGTGAAACAGAGAACATCCAGAATTTCATCAACTACATTAATAATACAACTGAATTTTTAAAATTCACTCATTCTATAGATAAATATGGAATTGCATATTTAGATATTTACATCAGTTCTGATGGTCAAGGATATACTTCAAAACTATATAGGAAGCCCAATGTTTAAATCCACTATATATATTTTGAAGCTGTCATCCCCTCACATGTTTAAAAACATAGTAAAGGGCCAATGTGTGAGAGCAGCAAGGATGTCATCTACAAGAGAAATTATGTCCAATGAACTCAATATTATAGAACAGTTATTTCTAGACAGAGGATATCCTAAAGCAATGTTGACAGATGTATTAAATTATGTAAAATCTCAATGGGGAAAGAAATATAGACCATTATTAGGTCAACAAGATATTGGAAAACAAGTCACTAATACATTCAATAGACGTGTATGTGTCATTATGTATAATCCATTCACGAACATCATCAAAGAAATATTAAATAGACATTGGTATGTATTTAACCTTGAAGGTGAAGCTAAGGATATTATAGGTGATACCCCAAATATTATTTACAAATCTGGTTGTAATATAAAAAGAATGATTGAAAGAAACAACAAGAAAACCAAGGTGAAATACGGAAGAAATAAGGGTACAAGAAAGTGTGGTACCTGCAAACAATGCCAGTACATTAATGAAGAGAACAGGATAAAGTTGATCAATACTACCTATAGTATATGCAAGTTTAAATCAGGAAATTGTAATAGTAGTGGGATTGTTTACTTGGCGACATGCATAGTATGCAATGCATACTATGTTGGTAAAACAGAAAGAAAGCTTAAAACCAGGATTTATGAACACACGTACAAAATTAAAAAAGGAGATGAGAAAAATGCTTTAAGCAAACACATTATGACCAAGGGAAATGACCATGGATTTAAATTTGCTATACTAGATCAGGTGGACAACAGTGTGGGGAATGGAAATTGGAAGGCAAAATTAGGAGCATTGGAAAGCAAATGGCAAATTATGTTGGATGCAACCACCTATCCAGGTATTAACGAATATATTAGCATCAAACCATTTTTAATATTGGGATGCCCATAATAGGTGTAACATTAGGCTTCCCGGCTCTAAAAGACTGTATATAGACTGTAACAACCTGTTGCTCTAATATGTAATATGGCAATAGTGTTACATTCCTAGTAAGACTACACTTTTAGTTAGTTAGTCCATTATATGGAGAGGTTTTAGGAAACATGAACAACTCACTTATAGAGTGGTGACAATTTCAAGCATTGATACTCAATACATTTTGCTATGTGTCAGCTAGATTTGCTTGGATAGTTCAATATATTTAGTTTAATATATCTTGACATTTTTTAACAAACAGTCATGTTTTTTAATTACTTGTAGTTTATATTGAGTTTTCTCATTTTGTGAGTTTTTCATTGTGGGATGTGTATTGTATATGAAATTTGCCATTTTTTAAGTGTAAATTTTTCAAGTGTGATTTTTTAAGCATGTTTTTATATAATAGATATTTACAACATATACAGATATTGGATAGGGACCAATTGTATTTATTTAATATAAATGCTAGTAAATTTATACATTTAGTTAGCAACATTGTAACATTGTAATTATACTAATTGAACAATTATGCAATATCTATTAAGGTTTGGCGCCAAAACGTTTGGTATTTAAGGAAGGGATGCTGAAATACTCATTGTTCTGATGAAATCTGCTAAGGGCAGATGAAAGCGCTTAACCGATTGCATTGCTTCTATTCTTTATGCATTCTTGTGTCTTGTTTTATTGCTGTATGTGGATATGGACTGCAGTGTTTGTGAATAAACACCTGTTTAAACTAGCGAGAAATATTCTTCATTCTTGTTACTGACACGTTTGTCAGCATTCACCAGGAGTCCAGCTCAACTCGAGTTCCAGGTCTGTGGGTGTCGGAAATACCATTTTGTTGCTGTAGTGCCTTTTTAAATAGTTTGGAAATGGTTGAAAATGTTTGAGAATAGTTAAAAACTGACACTAGATGGATAAACTAATAGATAGTGGCAGACTATCCTGTCTACTTTCTTAATATTAGAAAGGGCTTGATGCTTATATTGTCATTGATTCCTGGAAAATTTGTTGCATCACAAATTATCTGCCACTTACTTTCTTCCATTGCAAGAATTGCTTTAACATTTCCCCCATAAGGTGAAGGTTCCACCTTATCAATAATGTAAAACTCAAAATGATGATTGTCATTAGTATTGATTACATGACGATACAGAGCATTTCTATTGTCTTTAATTCTAATAGCATACTGATGCTCATAAATGCGTTTTTTAAGGTGTCTTTCTGTCTTACCTATGTAGAATGCGTTGCATGCTACACAGGTAGCCATGTAAATCACAAAGGTAGAACAACAATTTCCTTGAATGCTATGTATATAGGTATGATTAATATTATCTAACCTAGTGCCTTTGCATACTTTTATATGTTTGCATTGATTGCAATGCCCACATTTTGTCGTATTTTTGTTGCTGTCTCTTGGTAACTTGCCTTTCGTTTTTTCCAATAATTTTTTAATATTAAAACCTGTCTTATATACAATTTTCATATGAATTCCTAAAATGGACTCTTTATTAGCAACAAATTGGTTCCATCTCTCTATGATACTTGATTCAACATTTTTAATCATAGGAGAGTAGCTGAGTACACATACCCTTGGGCCAAATTCCGTTGACCTGGATTCACCTATGTTGGTGGAATTTAAATAAATATTAAGATCTCCTAGCAGGGGCTTGAACTTCTTTCCCCATTCATCTGTTATATATTTATTGATTCCATATAATATTTTGTCAGGATATCCACGATTAATAAACATAGTTCTGATAAGATCTATTTCTTTCAACATGATGTCCTTAGTTGAACTCATCCGGGCTGCTCTAATACATTGGCCCTTATAGATGTTTTTGAAAACGTGTTTCGGGTGATTACTGGTGTATGCCAAATAATCATTGGAAAATGTATCCTTCCTATGGATGCGTGATGTAAAACCTGCATCACCATGACTTATATATACATCTAAATATGCTATTCCATCCTCTTTGACAACATGAGTGAATTTCAGAAATTCCGTAGTATTATTGATGTAGCTTATGAATTTTTCTATTTCTTCCATCGAACCATCCCATAAAATAAACAAATCATCAAGGAATCTTGTATAATACTTAATATGCTGATAAAATTTGGATTTAAAAATGTATTCAGATTCCCAGTCAAGCATAACCAAGTTAGCGAAAATTGGGGCACAAGATGCGCCCATGGCGTTACTAATTACTGTTTTCATTTGTTTTATTGACCTTCTGCAGTTGATTTCTTTCATTGATCTTAATGTGTCTGTCTCTATTAAGTCAAGCAACTCTTCTCTTAGCTCATTTTCTTCTAAACTTGAGGGCACAATTTTTGTTTTCCATTTCCTGCAGGCATTCTATAGAAAGTTCTATTTCATCTTCCTGTGGTACATTCTCTTTGATTTCATCCTGTGCCATCTGTTGCTCTGTTTTATGGGAACTCACTGACCTAGCACTACTCAACATTAACTGCGTCAGAGTTTCCTATTCCTTCCCTTGTTGTCCAGTTTCAAGTGAACATTTATACTGATTTCCAGTGGGAGGCTCCAAAATATGTTCATATGGCACCTGACCAATTGCTTCCCATTCCACTGGTTTCCCCTTAATTTGGAGGTCCATTGCTCTATCCTGTTGTGGTGCTTTCTTTATTAGATTTTCTATACTGAATCCTTCATTTTGGAGGTACTTCATAACCTCAGTTTCTATTTCTTTAACTTCTCCATTACTAATCTCTTTTTCTGCTTTTCCTCTTTGTCTTTTTATTTTTTGTATTGTAAAGTTTTCCATGTCTGGATTCCTTTGTCTTTATTTCTCTTCAAATATCTTTGGTGCTGCTCTTTTTGTATTGGTTAGTTTTGCTTTCTCCTTTGGATATATATTACACCATATTAAATCTCCTTTTCTTTCCCATGTCCATATTTCTTCTTCAGATGTCTCCTGTTCTTTCTTCTTACTTTGGGGACTTGTTCAATCGTGCTGTGATGTAACCTGTGTTAGACCTTCTACATCAGATCATTCACTTTGCAGGCATTCCATAACTTCAGTTTCTATTTTTTAACTTCTACTTTACTAATCTTTTCTACATTCGCTCTTTGTGATATTATTTTTGTATTGTGAAATGTTCCATGTTTGAATGCCTTTGCCTGTATTTCTCTTCAAATATCTTTGGGGCTGCCTTCTTTATGTTGATTAATTTGGCTTTTGCCTTTGTATAAATATTGCACCATATCAAATCTCTCTTTCTTACCCATGTCCATATTTCTTTTTTTATACTTTTCAAAAAATATCTAGATTTTGTTGTTTATATTTTCGCACTTCCTCAGATGCTTCTTTTTCCAAACAGATAAAAATTTCTTGATGTATATACTGTTTTTCACAAATCTGTTGTATTAATGACCACAAATGTTTGACACTTCTGACAGCTTTTCTTGTGGAAGTATTTTTTCTTTCCTCTAATTTCTCTCTTAATCTTTTTTTATATCTTGTGTCTGGAAATTCTGGGCTTTTTGCATAATAGTAACAATACATCATTTCTTTCTTATCCTCAATAGTCTACTCTATCATCTTTATGGCTCTTCTTTGGGCTATCAGTTTTTGTGATTTTTGAGGACTGCTACTTCCTTTTAATACAGGGGGAACATCCTCCCCCCGGGCCTGGCCTGGCCCCATTGTAGGGATGTTTCCATATGTGACTACCAGGATTAGGCACTTTTTTTATCCTGGGTCTTGTGCACCCAGCTATCTTTTTAAATTTTTGTCCATGATATATGCTATAAATCTGTGTCACCTTGATGAGATTTTGTGAAAAACTGGGCCCACCAAGTCTTGAGGATGAATTTGATTTTAGCAGTACTACTCTCCTTTGCTTGTTGACTTTTCATCTCTCCATTTAGACCCCTTTTGTGTGGTTTTCCTACATGGGATTGGAGATGAATCAGTAGATTTTATTTTTCAACGGACTGTAGAGTGGATGAATTTTTTTAGAGGCTGTGGCTGTAATAGGCCTCCTATACTCAAGCTGTGCAAGGAGGACTCCTTTGCATATTGTAGCACTAGCTGGTCTGGTGAGAAAGGAAGATATTTTCAGGACAAGAATAAAAGAGAACTGATATTGTTCCTGGTGTTTTCATTGTGGCTTTAGAAGTTAAGTGAATGGTCTAGCCATAAACCCAAGTTGTTTCTGTTGAGGAACCATTGATATTCATGATGTTAAGATTTTTAGATGGTTTTCAGCATTTATGAGGTTCCAAACATCACACGTTTTGCTTTGGTGCAGTATAAGAGTAACTTATAGTTGTTTAGCTAAAAATTAAAGGAGTGGAGGTCAGACTGAAGCTAGGTTTGAATGGTTGAATGTGAGGGACTCGATCAAAGGATAACCATGTCATCTGCATATCTGCATAAAGAATGATAGGAAGAGAAGGATGGTTGGAGGGCCGTTCATTAATAAGATTGAAAACAACAGTGGTACGAGTATGGATCCCTGGGGCACTCCTCTGGTAAGTGATGCTGGAGGTGGTAAGGATGAGCCTATTTTGGCTCCGAAATACCGGTTTGTTAAAACATGTTGGAAGCAGGTGATAGTGTTGGGGCTAACCCATATTTCTTGAAGGGAGTGAAGGAGAGGGAGGTGGTCAATAAGATCAAAAGCTTTGGTAAGGTGAAGAAGAGAGCTCCTAAAAGGTTTCCTTTATCTGTCTAGAGAAGGATCTCATCTGTACGTGATGATAGTGCTGTCACTGTGCTCTGACTAGCCCACAACCCATGCTGTTTAAGGAGGAGGAGGTTGTAATGTTGGATGTAAGTGGACAGTTGGTTGTGTGTTAGTATTTTAAGTATTTCTCAAGTGTTGGGAGGATAAAGATAGGGAAGAAGTGGAAGGCATTTTCTGGCTGAGGCTGTTTGGGAAGGGCTTTGACAAAAGTAGTTTTCCAATGTGTTTGGCTTTGTGTTTTGAGTTAAGCAGAGGTTATAGATATGGAGAAGAGGTGTGGTTAGGAAGTCTTTGCAGAGTGATAGAAACTAAGGGAGTAGTTTGTCTGCATCAGGGGGTACATCCAGGAGTATGTTTTCTAGTGGGGTCCATGGTCTTTGTGAGTAATTTTCTTAAATAGAAGAGATAGATAAAAGGAGGGGGCTAAGTGAGTTGCAGAATAGATGGAGGATGCAGTACCAGGGAGGTGGCTGAATTCCTTGTCAATGCATGCGAGAGTCATCCCTGAGAGGTCTGAATGATGATACAAAAGGAGGTGGGATCTATGGATTTTTGACCTCTGAAAATATTTACTTCCTGCCAGAAATGTTTGAGTTTACCTGGTAAAGCAAACAGTTTGTGTTTGAAATATTTTGTGTCTGTGTATGACTTGTTTGCTAGATTATATATAGAGGTAAAAGTAGTACAATTTTCTGGTGAGGAGTTTTTTCTCCATGAAGACCACCCATTGTCCTTAAGTTTGAGCAGCACTTTTAGTTCAGTGGTTAGCCAGGAGTTTTTGTTGTATTTGAAAAGGTGCTGACTGGGAGGGAAGAAATTGGACTGAAGTTGAATGATGGCATGTGTAAGAGCTGTGGCATATCGTTTGGGGTTCTGCAAGCTGGTAATGGAAACTATTTGAAAACTGCTAGGTGTTTTTTGTGGTTTTGTACATTAATGGTGGATATGGGTCTGAAAGTAACTAGTTTGGGGGGCAGTTCAGGTGACTGGTAGGTAATTTGGAAGGTTATTGAGGACTGGCCACTGAATGAGGGTAGAAGAACAGATATATTGGAGATAATGGGAGAGTTGTTAATAATTAGCATATCCAGGAGGGAGTGGTTGTTGCTTTGGAGATTTGGACAGGTAGTGTCATTGACTAATGGCATAGGGGTGATATTGGTGGGTCTATATTAATTCTGTGAAAGAAGTATTCATCTAATACATCTTCAGTGAACACCAGTCACCGAAATTCAGTTCAGCAAACCATGGAATTTTTCCCATGGATCGCAAACACTTGACCATCACCTCAGCTCTGCCCTTTCCCCACTGTAGTGCGATCTCAGAATTGGTATATATAGTTGGGGGTGTGTGGGGGCACAGCCCCATGTTGGGGGGGTGTGGGCAGTGAAGCCCTGCACTTAGATGATTTGATTTAGTCCATTGTGTGTTCTGGATGGTTGGTGGGCCAAGTGTTTGCGAACCATGAGAAAAATTCCACAGTTCACTGAAGTGAATTTAGGCAGCTGGTATTTGCTGAAGGCTTATTCAATGAATACATCTTTTGAGGAATTAATATAGACCCGATAGTGGCTAGGAATTTGTTAATGTTATTTTTCACGGGACCTAGATAGGTGAGGTTAAAATCACCAGGAATAACAATTTATTATAGTTGTGGGAAGCTAAGGTGATAGAAAGAATAAGGGATTTAAATTTGTTAAGAGAGGCTGGAGGAAGAGGAAGGTAAGTGACTGCTATTAGAAAATGATTGTTCTTCCAGGAGGGAAGTTTAGAAGGATCAAGATGGGTTCACTATCTGAGGAGGTGTTTGCTTGAACAATTATAGTTGGGTTAAGGTGTTATTTATAAAGAATGAGAGTGCCACCACCTTGTCTAATGCCAGGTTTCATGTCTACAATGTATTTGCAGGAGGGAACTAGATGCTAACAATTAGGGTTGGTTTATCTGAGCCATGTTTCAGTGACAGATATGATACAGGGTGAGTGGGCTGTAAGTAAGGAAGGTGTTTATTAGAGATGTTTTGTGCATTAATGCACAGAAGAGAGTGGAGGTGTCAGGAAAAAATATGGGTTTTGTGTGGTGGGAAGGAACTTGACTGGATTAAATTTTGGCTCTGAGGAGCATGAGCTGGATTGGGGTGAATTTATAGAGGTGTTTAGGAAGTTTGAGATGGGTTGTTGGGGTTTGCTAGGTTTGGAGGAGATGAGGTAAAGGGAGTGTAAAGGTGGAGTTGTGTGTGAGTGGTAGATGGAGAGTGGAGTATGCAAAAGAGTGGGACAGGTATTGTAGTTCAACTGACTGGTTACGGTGATTTGGGATTGGCTAGTGAAAGGAAGTTTGAGAGATGGGAGGATGAGTAAGATGGTGAGATGAAGAAGTATCGTGGATGGTAGAGGTAGAAACAGCATTCCAAAAGTAAGTGGTAGGAGTCTAAGATGTTGGGACAGGACCAGAGAGTGTATGTGGGAAGCTGAAGGGGATGAAAATGATGATTTTTACTAATGGATTTATTTAAGTGTGGGTGGTGAGGAAACTGGCCAGAAGTTTAGAGTGAGGAACCACTTTTAGGTGGTTGAGTAAGTGAAAAGTAAGTTTAGTAAAGTTGTGTGTACCTTTAATGGGTAGTCAGAAGTAGCTGTGTGGAGGGTGGAAACAGTGATATATAAACTGGATAGCCTGGGGTATGGAAAATAGGGGGTGGGAGGAGTGCAAAGTGGGCTACATCTCCCCCCCCCCAGCTGGGCACAAACTATGAAGGTGTGCATGTTGGATACAGAGGATATAGACGTCAAACAGCTTAAGCTCAGTAGTGGTTAAACAAAAAGGGAGAAAAACTAAACCTCCCCTTAACTGTTAAAATGACGGGTGTTCAGCTTCAAGAACAGAAACAGGTGTACAAGGTGATCTTCTGATTAAATGAGCTAATGAGACCTCTTGCAAGCTCTTCAGTAAATGCAGTCTGTTACCCTGGGTAAGGAGCATGAGATATTAAACTACACTCTACCATGATGAGGTAAAAGGAAATTTTCAGTCTTTCCAGGCTTATTTTAACACACAGAATAGTGTTTCAGTAATAAATTTGAACAGGAGAACACATGCATTGACAGACTTGCTCAGTAGCAGCCAGAAATTGCTTTTATTTTCTTTAAGTTAAAGGTCGAACTGCTGATAAATCTAAAAGGAGGGCCAGGACCAACCAGGGATTCCTTCTGTGCAGCTGGCAGGTAAAAGTAGAGCAAATGCCTGTAAGAAAGCTAAAGTGACAAATTAGTAAGAGAAAGTGTTATAATACAATCATCTTATTATAGAGGGTACAAAGATCAATGCATTACACCCAGTGGAAAAAAACACTTTACATCCACACAAAGGTTAACATTAGATGCAGTATTTTAAATATTTGTTTTAAATGGTGACATAAAGTAATCTATGCATCATATTTAATACATGGCAAAAAATAATAAAGTACAACTATTTTGGAGTTAGTGTGCATATATACAAATAGCAAGAGTCTGTCAGGTGTAGGCCACATCCTTGCAAAAATGCTTCTTAAATGTTATTGCCAGTTTCAGCTTTCAGTGTTTACAGGGGGTACTTACAGTGTTGTGGTCACACTTTTCAATGTCAGCCATGGAGCCTCAAGTCTGCATGACAATAGAAAAAAAAACTTCAGTTTGAAATAAATAGGAGTGAGTCTTTGATACTTTCAGATGAAATAAATGCCAATGTTTTATTAACCTAAAGGTATTACCATAAACAGACAGATACTAGTTATTGTAGGAGGCATGACAGAATACACACTCAAACTAGAAGAAGGAAATCAAAGCACTATAAATTCAATTTAAGTTCAGCTTATTTATGACCCAAAACCATATACAATGAATAGTGATGAAGCACCTATAAAAATTCAAGGTGTCATAAACTCCTTTCCATAGAGGGGTGTTAAAAGCCTTGGCCATGTGCTTTGTCTGTTGCTAGGCAGATGGATCTGTCATGTGTCAGCTCTTCTTACTTGCTCTTGCCACATGCCTTTAACTACACAGAATATATAGAAGTAGTCACATTCAGCATGAATCTTTCCAGTTTGAGCTGCATTCATTAACAGTCCTAAGTGTATCAGAAGGAAGCATTATTGTACAATACATTCAGTCACATTTTCAATGATATCCGGTATTTGCAGAATTAGCACAAATTCACATAAAACCCGTTTAAAGAGACAGTGGAGTATTAAACCTTTGCATGAAATAATACATCCATCAACATTCAACTTCTTCCTCAACTTTGTAATTTATCAAAACTTGAAGTAACGTGGTAGTTGTAACTTAACCCTTTATTTGTCATTCTTTGTTATACTGATAAAGATATTAGCAAAATGCAAAAATAATCTTATCAAATGTTATTCCTGAAAGGCAAAAATACCAAATATTTCATATGTCCAGTGTCAAATATTAAGTCTTGTTTCTTACACATACCAAGATACACATCAGATGTAAAAATCTTATAAAAATATTGCTCTTAGAATCTTTTCATTTACACATGTAGCCATCTATAACAGTAGTTATAAGATGGGATAGGTACTTTGTGAAGAATCCAATTTATCCCACTGAACTGAAGCCCCCCAACTGAAGCAAAGGATTAGCATTTCCACACATAGTAAAGTGTATAAACAGTAATAAAAACCAAGGTGCAAGCAGCAGGATACCTCTGTCCTTCACAGAAGACCAGCACAGGAAACAGTAAAAAATAATATTTTTTTACCTGATATTGTTTTGTGGTGACATTATCTGGATGACATTTGGTTTATATGGTCTGGTACCAGGGATTTTTTTAAACAAGAAACATCTTTATTAGTACCAGGGATTTTTTTTAAAGAGACATCCTTATTAAATTATCATGTATGACAGAGACCATGTTACATTTATATAAACAAAAATAAACCATAGCAACACAATCTCAGTTGGAAATATTATACATTCCAAACTGTGCCGACACAATTGTAGCTGCAAACATTACACATCACTTTTAACATATCCAGTCATTGTTAGTCAACCATTACATAGCTCATTCAAATCCTGCCTTCTTTTAAATCTCATTCCTTCTCTGTATGTATGGATCCCACATTTCCCCATTTTTCCAATGTAATTTGCTCATACCCTTTTCTAAAGATCCCAGTTCCAGTTGTTTTATCTCTGTTACTATCTTCACTACTACTAGTAAAGTTGGTTTAGACTTTGATTTCCATTTTCTAATAATTGCTTTTTTGGCAGCCATCATAATCAGACTTAGCAAGGCCTTACTATGTCTACGCAGTTCCGGTTCTGTATCATATCTCAAAAAAATAATTTCCCTAGTTACTCCAATTTGCTCACCCAGCATCTCAAACAGAGCAGTCTGCAGAGAATCTTTAAAGTCTACCAACTCATTACACTCCCAAAAAATATGTTCCCAGTTACCTCTTTCTTCCCCATTACACCTTCAACATTTGCTGGCTACCTGAGGAAAAATTCTTTGAAGTCTGCTTGGGGTATAAAAGTACCTATGTAAACACCTCCAGGCAAATATCCTAAATCTTCTAGATTTTGTTGCATATTTGGGAGATATACAAATATCCCCCATTATTTCTTTGTGAATTGCTTATCTAATCTCTCTTCCCAATCCTTTCTAACCTCCTCTGATTGATTCTTTACTTATCATGCAATATTTTATGTGCTCTACTAATTATTCCTTTCTTCATGGCAACTTATGCTCTAGATTCTACTGTGACACTGCCAGTCCAGCTATCTAAAGTTTTATAAATAATTCTGTGTCATTTGTGAATACTGATATGATTTATACAGAACTGTGTGTTATATACTGAGCTTCAAGAATGTAACCACAGCATACCCTGCTGGAACATAAAAGATTAAGTTAAAAAACATCAAGAAAATAAGTTGAAATTAAGTGCTTTACGATGCACTATAAAAGTTAGTTTCAATGGAGCAAGGAAACAGGATGTGCAGAGCTAGAAATTTTTTCAGTTGTCTTGGAGAGAAGTAGTTACTAGGTTTAAAATGTAAAAAGTGTTTTAATGCTTTATGACTTCCTAGCAGCTGCACAGTTCTGAGAGATATGTATTTCTCACACAGAGGTGTTAAATTTTAAGTTTCTGTTTAGCCTGAGAACTGAAATCAGGTGACAAAGAGTGATGTCATCCAAGCTAACCCAGCAGTAATATTTGATATTACTTTAAGAACTCTCTCGGAGAGAGACTGTGCATTTTATATTTCGTCTTTGGCCTGGAAACATCCACTCATCATCACATCTGCACTTGCTTGCATGTAAGACTTAGGGCATATTACCTCTTTTAGATATAGACAGGAATATAGTAAAGATTAGTTTAGATGTTTTCTGAATTTATTTGAGACTGTCCTGTAATGTTGTTTTAAAATATTTCCTCTGATTTTGAACTCTGAAGTAACTGTGTTTGTTTTCTGAGTATTGCCTCATTCTTTTATTATTTAATATTAAATATATTTCAACCTATCTTGCTATTTGTGAGGCATATTTAAGCTCTTAGGGTACTTACATATGTATTTGGTGACACTGTACAGGTCACTTCTAAATATCCTTGCTCTTGGTCAAAACTACCATTTGGATAATAGTAACATTACACAGTAGGACTTGACACCCTTTGTAAGGGCCTTATAGTAGTTGATAAGTAGGGTGGCTGGTGGCAGCTGGTACTACCTTATAGTCTGGGCAGAAGGGGGCATAGCTAGTAAACCTGTGCCAGCCTTTCCCAGGTGTGTGTGTGTGTGTGTGTGTGTGTGTGTGTGTGTGTGTGTGTGTGTGTGTGTGTATGTGTGTGCATTTGTATATCAATCAAATCTCAAAGTGTGTGTGTCAGCTACTTGGGCAGGGACACGAAGCACTGGTTGGACAGAGAGGGTGCTGAAGGTCTTAACTTGGCCACCTGGCTGAGATCTCAACCATATAGATGTGCCAGTGGGGAGTCTTACTGGGGATCTGGAGAAAGAGGGAGAAACCAGCCCCAGACTGACTGTGATCTCTGTGTGCTCTTAAGGGAAATTGTACTTTAATGTGTGTATACTTTTCATCCTTCCATTGTGTACGTCCCTCACCATTGCCAGTGGTGAGGATTGAGGCTCCTTGATTACTGGGCCAGTGCAGGGGCATTACATCTATTAAAACTCTACCAGTGCTAGTCTTTCATTTAGTACCCCCCTATTTCTTTCTCTTTGCCTATAGTCTGATATCAGTCCTTGATATAGAAGGCAATCTTTAGCCTGCAGTCCAAATAAGTTCTTGGTTTTCCCTCTCTAGTTATTTGCTCCCAATACCTTGGTTGGCACCAGGGAATTTTTGATACAATTCACCTCATATATTAACCACACTAGGTTTGGTCTACACTTTGCTACACGGGCTGAATTTTTTACTATCAAATTTCTAGATGTTACTGTGAAAAGACTGATAATGCTATATAACGTTCTGTCTACACAAAACCTTTTTTCTAAAAAAATTTCAGGCTCCAGCTGGAGAAAATGTGTTTAATATTTTGAATAACTGCTTCTGGCACTACTGAAAATAATTTTGTACTTGATTTAAAAAAATGTAGACAGTTACATCTCTTGTTTTTGTTCCAAAACAAACCTTACTAGGCTACTGAAATGTTTGATCCTGTTTGCTTTAAGTGCCACAGATTGGAATTTGTTTTTCCATACCACCCTGTAGTAAGACCATTTGAGAAAAGTATCATGAGGGAAATATACCTCAGTGCTGAGACACTTTTTAAGATTTCATGACATTATTTACATTTTGCAGAGCAAATAGCCCTTCACAATTTGATCACTAGGAATGTCTTGGTCATCTGTTAAACAGAAAAGGGGGTGTTGTGGTAATTTGGCATATTGATATGTATAAACAGGTGGTATTAAAACAGCTTTCATACTCCCAACTACTATTTTAAACTTGATAATGATCCCACAAAAAATATTTTAAGATGAGATTATAGATTTCTACATTACTGGGTTGACTTGGGAGTAATTTCACAGTCACTTACTACTGAGTTACAATTATTGCATCCAAAACTCCAGTCTCTCTACCAGCAGGTATAGGTTCTGTGAATGAACCTCTCTTAGACTTCATAGACAAATGTCTAAGGCCCCTTCTTAACATGCTCCCCACTAGGATGCAGGGTACTTCTCAGTTCTTGAACATTCAGATGGATTTTCAGCTAGATTAAGGTGTGCTTATGTGCACTTTGATGTCCAGTCATTCTAAACTAACATCTCCCATGGTTTGGGACTTCAATCACTGAAATATTGGCTGGATCAGAAAAATATATACTCTTTTGAAAATAATGATTATGTTTTATAGCTGGCAGAACTAGTGTTAAACAGAAATGCATTTCACCACATATTTGTCCCAGTGTATGCAGATCTTTTATTTTTTTTTGAATATCTGTTTATATATATATATATATATATATATATATATATATATATATATATATATATATATATATATATATATAAAATCTCTCTCTCTCTCTATATATATATATGAAAACACAAGTAATATTTTCTGCCTTATATTGTCAGTAAGAGCGTCTTCTGTGTGGCGACAAGCGTGAATGGGCGTTCCTTCGTTGAAGGTTGTGTATTAAGCCTGGCAAGCCAGCACGTAAAAATCTACTGCAGATCATTAGCGGACCGGAGTTCCACTGTGGCGACCCCTAACCGGGAAAAGCCAAAAGACACAACAACATTGTTATGTGTTGGTTTAACTTGGATGACCAAACACAGCAAACAAACTGGGAAAATAAAACACAAGACCAGCGTTCTAGTGTCCTCCTGAATTGCACAACAACACTGTAAATCCACTCAAAACACAAAGTCGAGTGATGGAAATCTTCACGAAGGCAACGTAAAAAAATACTAGTTTATTAAAATGTTTTAAGTGCTTTTCGTTTGCTTCAATCAGCTAAACTTCATCAGAAACGTTATAACCATAAGTTTAAAAGAGTCTCCTTTTATAGGCACAGCTGATCATTAATTGACCGAACTGAAACATTAAAAGGCACAGTAGCAATAAACCTAAACAACAAAATTGTAAAACATAAACCAATACTGCAGCAACTTTGTACATACATTAACATAAACAAGAACTACAACATATACAACATAACAAAAAAATATATATATGTTATAACAATGTATGTATTATCAGTGTTGGTGTGGGAAGACATCAAACAGCTATATACTATAACTTGTAAAACCAGTTATACCTCAAAGCTAATAAGGTAGAACAAAGGGATCCACTGGTACTTCTATTATAAAATGACAGTAAATACTCTCTATACTGATTTAAACAATGAGTATGAAGTAGCTTATATCCTAAACTATCCTAACTTCACTTCTTTAGACTTTTTAGTCTAAGGATACTACTTATTGAACAAGTATCGTTCAAACCTGGTGGTTAATCAGCATTAAGCCTGACCTGCCAGTTTAGTTTGAGTTCCTTATATAAC